>NW_016803882.1:3378566-3411307 GCF_001698545.2 Rhinopithecus bieti | reverse complement strand
TATTTTTAGTAGAGACAGGGTTTCACCATGTTGGTCAGGCTGGTCTTGAACTGCTGACCTCAGATGATCCACCCGCCTTGGCCTCCCAAAGTGCTGGGATTACAGGCGTGAGCCACCACACCCAGATGAAATTTTGTTATTTCTGATCAATTCTATACAATAAGACTCAATTTTATCTCATTTAATCCCATTAAAAGAGTTAAAAATTATTAGTATATGGGCACCTAGATATGAAACATTTGAATCAGAAAACAGGTATTATATTTTTAGTTCTGAATCTTATTAGCTGCGTGATTCTGGGCAACTTACTAAAAGTCTGAATTTATTTCCTTATGTGTAAAAGGAGAATAAGAACTTACATCTGCTTTTCTTATGTTACCTAATTTCATCCTTAATTATAGTAAGGATTACATGAGATGTATGCCTGTATTGCTTCTTAAGTACTAAATAGAATTTAATTTCTAATATAGACAGAAAAGAGATTCTAAGCTTGTCAATTATTTTTCATGTTTATAAAATTTAACTTATGAATTAAAATAATAGTAATAATGAAGCCATTGAGACCTAATATATATAATCTGACATTTTAAAGAGACAGAGAAGAACTCAAATGAAAGACAACCCCTACATGATCCCATGCACCCTGGTTAACCAGTCTCCCTCCCACACATACCTATCCTTTCTAGTTTTATTTTATTTTATTTTTAAATTTTTGACACAGGGTCTTACTCTGTCCTCCAGGCTGGAGTGCAGTGGCGCAGTCATAGCTCAACACAACCTCGACCTCCTGGGCTTAAGCAATCCTCCCTCCTTAGTTTCCCAAGTAGCTGAGACTACAAGCACGCACCACCGTGCCTAATTTGTTAAAAGATATTACTTTTTAAGAAATGGGGATCCCACTCTATTGCCCAGGCTGGTTTTGAGCTCCTGGGCTAAAGCAATGTTCCTGCATGAGCCACTGTATCTGGCCAATCCGTTCTAGTTTTAGATGAAAATCGGTTGAGCAATTGGTAAAATGTTCAGGGATTTTCTCTGGTAGTCAACCCAGGTATAATAACAAAGAAATAACTTTAATAACATCTAATACTTTGTTAACTACTGCTTAGGGGGAAGAGCTAAAACCAAGAAACCTGCTGAGAAATTTGACATTGTGTCTGGGGGGGGGGGGGGGGGTTGCTAAATCTACAGTGGCTTCTGTGAAAAAAACTGATACAATTTACTCTTACCTAGCACTATTTGTTCAGTTTAATATCATCTGTCTTTATAAAAGTCCTGGAGGAATCTTTTCAAATTATTATAAATACATTACATTTAGCCAGGCCACCACAGAGTGGTAATTCTGTTCAGAAATAACTGGCCTGATAAAGTTCACCAAGAAGGTCTTATTTCACAAGTTAGAGAAAGTAATTTGAGAATACGATAGACTGGACTGGGAAAGTCACTTTTCTCTGTGCTGATATGAAGAAACAGAACTTCTGATGTATTAGTTTGTTCTCACCCTGCTAATAAAGACATATCCCAAACAAACAAACAATAACAAAAACAAAACAAAACAGGCCGGGCACGGTGGCTCACTCCTATAATTCCAACACTTTGGGAGGCTGAAGTGGGTGGATCACCTGAGGTCAGGAGTTCCAGACCAGACTGGCCTACATGGCAAAACCCCATCTCTACTAAAAATATAAAAATTAGCTGGGCATGGTGGTGGGCGCCTGTAATCCCAGCTACTTGGGAGGCTAAGGCAGGAGAATCCCTTCAACCTGGGAGGCAGAGGTTGCAGTGAGCTGAGATTGCACCACAGCACTTCAGCCTGGGTGACAAGAATGAAACTCTGCCTCAAAACAGCAACAAAAACAAAGACATACCCAAGACTGAGTAATTTATAAAGAAAGAGAGGTTTAATGGACTCACAGTTCCACATGGCTAGGGAGGCCTCACAATCATGGTGGAAGGCAAAGGAGGAGCAAAGTCAAGTCTTACATGGTGGCAGGCAAGACAGCATGTGCAGGGAACTCCCCTTTATAAAACCATCGGATCTCGTGAGACTTATTGACTATCACAAGAACAGTACTGGAAAGACCTGCCCTCATGATTCAGTTACCTCCCATAGGATCCTTCCCAGGACATGCGAGAATTATGTGAGCTACAATTCAAGATGAGATTTTGGGTGGGGACCTAGTCAAACCATATCACCTGGTCACTGTTAGCTGTAATTACCAGTATTACCCACTAAGTCTATTTCAATGTAGAAGCAAAGAATCAAAGGGAAATACATCAGAATCACAGAAGGAATGGGAATTTTTTTGTTTCTCTGTATTTTTTTTTTTTTTTTTTGTAGTTTTCTTTGTCTATGTTACACAACTTGTATAGAATATTTAGCATGACTACAAGCCATTCCCTGGCTAGAATTTATATACAGGACCCAAATTACACACTTTATGACACGTACTGTATTTGAATATTTGGAAACAGGGGGTGTACATAATTTACTACCAAGGACAATGAGGCTGGATGCACAGACACAAAGGGGAACTAAAGGATGATTCATTAATTGCCCAGGGCAGAAATTCAGTCTGAATAAATCTGGATACTAGTTTTTCTAAGCTCTCATTTTCATTAAATGCTGAATTTTCACATTTTAGTTTCATATTAGTTTTGTTGTCTGTCTCCAACTGTCCATTTAGCTTTCATACATTATCACTAAATAAAATTCTTTTTGTTAATTTGTTAATTTGGGCTTTTTATCATGACTGATTGCTACGTAATTGATCAAGAGAACAGGATAACTCTTTGATCCCCTCCCCGATTGAGATGGGTTCCTCTTTGTCCATTTCAGCTGGGTAGGATTAAAAAAAAAATAACAAATGGATCACTTTGGCTTTTATTTGGAGACAATTCATGTGTTAAAAAGTAATATAATCATATTATAAACATTAAAGAGAGGGTTAAATTAGAATATGATGAATTAGTATGAATGTGAATGTGAATATATATATGGAGGAAATACACCAAAAATATTAAGAATAATCTCTGGTGGGCCAACTATGGGTTATTTATAGTCCCTGGTAGTTTCCAAATGTTCTACAATAAACGTGCGTTACTTTTCTCATCAGAAAGAGAAGTAAATTTTTAAAGGGATGCTTATAAATCAGCATCTTAAAAGAAGGAACACGTCTGTTCATCTTTGAATTCCTCGCAGTACAGTTTAATTGATAGAAGTGTTTTATTATTGTAAAAGCCACTTGATTACAACACCGCATTTGTTACAAACAAACAAGCAATTAAGAAGAAAAACTATTGCCAAGTGAGGTGATTGCTTATTAAGGAAAAAAATCATTTTTGTGTTTCCCCTTTCATTATGCTACCATTTCCTTGCAAACACCTTTAATATTTCTTCTTTCAAGAAAAGGATAGATTTTATAGCCATAGAATTTCAGGGTTAGAAAGAACCTTAAATTCTATCTATTCCAACATCATCTGGGATTATCCAACCCAAACCTCAAATCTTCCAACAGTGGGGAACTCATTATCTTTCAAGTCAAAGTTCATCCTTGCAACTTCAGGCAACGTTAAGAGCAAAACTGGCATATTTGCATTTATTTAACATTTTTCTTCTGGTAGAGAATAAAGATGCTGGCAATGGATTTAATTTTGTTTTTAATAACAATCTACTTTAATGTACCAAATTAGCTGAGGGATGACAATTAGCACAGGGAAAGGCTGCAATTTCAAATGAGGCAGTTACAAGAATATCATTGTATCTATTTGAGATGCGTTTCCCTTCTATACCAGTTGGTTTTTCAACTGGATGCCAGGAAGAGGTAATCCTCCACTCTAAAGCAACAAAATAACTTGCATTATTTAATTTTAAACAGAGAAGAAATAATTCAACTACAAGTATAAAAGGTAGTCGCTTTTGGCGGGTCATCTGAAGTTTGTTGTTTTCTGGGATAGGAAATGGGCGTGGGGAGGGAGCATGCCTCAGTGAGTGGTCTGTTAAGCAGCTCTAATCCAGACTCTGTTTTTTCTTCTTAGGGGCCTCAGAACCTGTCATTCAGCTACTTAGTTCAGTTGTTCTAATGGGTGCGAGTCACTAGTCTGCTGTCTTAGGAGATTAACAAGAAAAGAGGCTCTGCTTTACAATAAATATCTGAAGCTTCCCAATTCTGTGGATACCTAATTTAACACAGAGAAGGGTTGTTAATTACCTCCATTTGGGTAAGCATGGTAAAGTTGCCATTGGAAATCCCTGGCAGTGGGGTTTGTTTTTAAAGTGACAAACAGAGGCCTTTAAGCTCTATCTTGGATGGAAAAGCTCTGTGCTAATTACAACCCAGTCTCCACCTTATTTTTATTTTTATTATGACACTATGGTTTCAGAAACATTTCAAACACTTCTTGTTAATACTGTTGGCTAAAAATACATGAATTTAACCCCTCAGCCTTCCCTCCCCACAAGACACATACTCAAAAAATTGTTTAATAACATTTGTTTAATGAAACAACTGCCTAGACTGGGACAGGCAGTTTTGAGAAATAGGACTGTGAGAGTACAAAGAATACTAAAGGTTTCCAATCAATGGAAAGGCAGGGGTGAATACAGATGTTACTCAGAACACAGGGACGGAAAACAAGATTCGTTTAAAATATTTCTTGGGTTCGTACACTTTCTTTTCACCTCAGAAGTCCTCATATTTTAGAGTTTATTTACTTGAAAAATAAAGGATCCATTCTAAGTTGCTTAAGGACTTTTGTCCATCGGATGATATTAATCAAGTCTTCTGAGTCTTTCACAAGCTAAGCTAAGTGCTGCAACTCAGATCTGGAATGTATTGAGGGAGGACTTCTATATGGATGTATGCTTTCTACAAAAAAAGAAAAAAAAAAAGAAAAGATGAAAGAGAAGAAAAGAGGCAAAAGCAAAATTCTAGGAGTATTGGTGCATGGAAAAAACTGAAAACAAAGTTGCAAAACCAAATACCAAATGTCACACAGGTCAACTGAAAGTAAATCTATCAAGAACTCAACCTCCTAATCCAGTGCTGTGACCGAATAATTGACTCCCATATAACTCAATTCCACAAGGATTTATTGGCCACCTCGAGCTTGTGCTCAACATTGTGCTGTGCTAGGCCCTGATGAATAATAGAGACAATCTGGTCCCCACGACTGGGAAGAAAAAGGCTTTTTCTTCTTTTTTTTTCTTAATGTATTGACTAAGGTTTTATGTCTCAGCTGGAAACATTTCTCTGATGAGTGAAATAATTATGGGGATTATATTGAAAACGTAGCTTTGTGTAGAATACATGATATTCTATACCGATATTTCTTGGTTATATAGCATATTTGACTTGACATTTGCAATACAGAATTTAGTTTTCCACCTTTTCAAAAGTGAACAAGCTGTAGTGAAAGGATATAAGGGGGAATGACACCCCATCTAATTCCCAGGTAATCACAAACAAAGGCAGCCTCTGTATGAATCCCTTTGGCCTCATAAACCTCAAAGAGGAAGTGGCCCAAGTTCAGGAAGGTGCTATCATAGACCCAGGTGTATTATTGTGGATCTTCCACTGTGCAAGTGGGCACTCCGCACTCTTTTCTATGAATATAATATAATTCCCAGAGACTTTCTTGGAGCCAACTGAAACAGCTTTTTCCTCTAGCAGCTATGCAGATGGCTAGAGCCTGGGGAGCCGTTCTAAGCCAGACTACCCAGGGAGAGAATCTCTAGTACCTGGTACGTATCCAATAATATAGGGTTAAGTGAAGGCAAGGGAAGGAAAGGGAAGGGAAGCTTCTATTTCATTTGCACAAGAGAACATTTTGCTCATAACCTCCCAGTCTCACAACCAAATTAATCTGCTTGTTCCCAGTCTCTTCTTACAATACTTAAGCAGTGAAGCATCTTTTTCTACACAATAGGAGTGACTGGGAAATTTATTAAAATAGTAATTTTTATAAGCATATCAAAATAATAGATTCAAAGGTGTAACTCCTTGAATATATCCTCTTTGTGCTATAATATAATGAGACTGATTTTCTTGTAAATTTGTTATTTACGATTAGTTCCAATAGTACTAATCTAAGAAACTAAGAGAAATTTCAATAGTAACCACAATAATTGTGTTGATATCAAATAATTGATCATCTCTAAGAGATGTTGCTAACACAATATGCTAGGTCTGTCTCACACAATATACTAGGTGCATCTCATCTTCCAAGATTTCTGCAAGGTAGGGATAGTTAACCACATCATAGAGATTATTTAGGAACTGTAATAATTAAGCAGTGACACCTTGAGATGAAGGGGGAAAAATTAGTTCTCTCAAGAACATTTGTAAATGTTACCCCATAATATACTATGTATTCTTCTGAAACCATCAACACAGGCATGCCCAAAAGTACCAAGAAAATAAAATGTAAGATTGGAGATGGGGTGAAGTCACAGCAGGAGTGCTGAATGGTGATGGATGGGCAGAGATCAGAACGAGATGGACAAGGCCTTCACTTTAAGGACAGAAAGGGTGGCAAGCACTCTTTCTTTTTCAAACGTGGCTAGGTTTTAGGTGTGAAAACAAAACAAGGGGACGAGTGGGCAATTTTAGTAAAGAAATAATAAACCTTGAACACAAAAAGGGTGTTAACATTTCTTGAGACAAATGATTTTGGTCTCTGGCACTTGTCTGGGGCTTTGGGGCTTTAGGTGTCCTTCGGCTCTAACATACTGATCTTTCTTCATGTGGCCATGAGGGAGAGGAGTTATGCTTCTGCTCCATATTTAATACCAATGATACCAATAGAATGCTTCATAGCTACTGAGTACTGAAACAATGCTGAGCAACTATTACCCACTTCATGAATCACAAAACCTGGCTCAAGAATAGTCCTGCATATCATCATGCCCCAGTACCTGCTCATTCCCACTGAGCATCAATTCTAAAACTGGAGGGCACATCAGAATTGCATGGAGGCCTTGTTAAAATACAAGCTGAGCTACACCCCCAGGCTTCCGATTCAGTATGTCTGTGGTGTGGCCCCCAGGTTATTTGTTTGTTTGTTTGTTTGTTTTTTAAGACAGAGTCTCATTCTGTCACCCAGACTGGAGTGCAGTGGCATGATCTCAGCTCACTGCAGGCTTGACCTCCCAGGTTCAAGCAATCCTCCTACCTCAGCCTCCCCTGTAGCTCAAACTACAGGCACACACCCCTATGTCCAGCTAATTTTGTTTATTTTTTGTAGAGATGGGGTCTCACTATGTTGCTCAGACTAGTCTCAAACCCCTAAGCTCAAGATATCTCCTACCTTGGCCTCCCAGTGGGATTATAGGCATGAGCCACCACACCCAGCTGCAAGAATTTATAGTTTTAACAAGTTCCCAGGTGAAGCTGATACTGCTGCTTCAGGTACTACACTTTGAGAACCATTTCCCCATAGGGACATACAATTTAAGTGTATTGAGAGCATCCAAAGTCACACATAAAGAATAATGAGGGAGGACTGAGAAGTCTTTCAATCAGACTCCAAATACAATGTTCTGGAAGAGCCTTGAAACATTAATCTCTTAAATATTAAAGTGGCAGTGATGACAACATTTTGGATGAGCCAAAACTTGGCTGTATTTTCCACTGACATAATATTTGCCAGCTATTGTTAAGTGAAAGCCTTTTACAGACATTTGGAGAGCCATTATGAGTTACTACTTTAAATATTTAGCTTCCATCATTTAATATTTTTGATTATCTGCAGTCCTGGGCTCACAAACTCTGGGTCCTTCACCAGGAAGAAACCTGGGAGGCTCCTTAGGAAAAGTCTGCCTGTGGTCCTGCTGCAGTAGGTAGTCAGGCAGACATGAGCAGAGCAGCACAGTGCCCCCCGCCCCAACCAGGAATGTCAGGCGACCATCAAGTGATGAACAGGTGGTTGGTAGCTGTCTCTCTACAATAATTGGTTGCAGCCAGCTCCAGGGAAAGGCAGTCTTTCTATAAATAGGAAAAATCTGAAACTGGTGATGATCAACTTCCCGTTAAGGTCCCAGGAGTTGGGCAAGAGGGCTCACACATATGCACTAAGAGGCCAAATGACAGAGTTTAACTGGTACATGACCTTCTGGGGGTATTCAGCTGAAGAACGCCTCAGGTGAGCATGTGTACAAGGCCAGTAAACACACCGCGCATGCTCACTTCCCAAGCACTAGCAGGCCACCACACATGTGGCAGGCCCACCCTAAGGGAAGAATCAAGGGAAAAGGGATGCGAAGTGCCAGAAGTAGGCCAGCATATGCAACCCCAAGGCAGAAGGCGAAACCACTGCGCTTGACCTCCAGGATGTCCGCTTGGCCCTCTTCCAAGTGCACTTTACTTTCTTTTCATTCCTGCTCTAAAGCTTTTTAATACACTTTCACTCCCTCTCGAAAACTTGCTTCAGTCTCTTCTGCTTTATGCCCATCAAGGCAAGTTTTTCTCCTAAGGAGACAAGAATTGAGGTTGCTGCAGACCTGCACGGATTCGTCACTGGTAACAATCTCAGTCCTGGGCCAAGTAAGTGCCTGTTGTTACTCTAAACTCTGAAGTGTCACTCTGATCTAGATGCTACAGGTTTCTGTGCCATCTGAGGCTCCTCCCCTCCACCCACTGTCTCTCCATGTCTGCCTGTTCCGTAGATTATGGATTAAGAGAACATCACTGAACATGTCATGGAAGCTGTAGCTAGACTACAAGCAGTTGCCACTATGCCTGGCTAGTTTGTTTGTTTGTTTGTTTGTTTTGGTAGAGATGGGGTTTTGCCATGTTGCCCAAGTTGGTCTCCGACTCCTGGCCTCAAGTGATCTGCCTGCCTTGGTCTCTCAAAGTGCTAGGATTACAGATGTGAGCCACTGTGCCTGGCCTCATGGGGCCTTTAAGCCAATTTGTGGGATATTTCCCAAATGGTAGAAGTATGATGGTCTCTCTTTTCAATGGCTTCATTTGCTCCCACATTTTATTTCATCTGTTATGATCACAATTCTGAGAGAAAGATTACTTTCACCTTCCCAGTCTTCCATGAATTCCTTGGATTTTGCTTTGGCAATGTACTTACTCAAACAAGCTTAAATCTTCATAATCTTCTCTCTTTATTGCAGATTATAAGAACGAAAAGTATGCTGAAAGTAATGAAATCGGAGAGAGTGTTTGATTGGAAACTCTGTTCTTCATAAAATATTTGGGTGAAATAATGGAAGACTCCATCAGTCCTACTAGAAACAAGGTCTGAGATTAAAACCAAACAAAACAAAAAATCAAGCCACAATAGAGAAGAAAAGTGCTGCAAGTTAATTAGCCAGCAGGATGCCTTTCATTCAGGGGTAGACTGCGGTGCTCTAAGAAACCACAGTCTCCAGAAAGACCCCTTCTAATGGAGCCCAACAATTAGAACCATGAGCTGCCTTTGTACCCTTGTTGCACAACCTCGTCCCTTTAAAATAGATCTGTCACTAATGACTGAAGGCTGCATGTAAATTTACCTCACTCCACAACCATCTGCTGAGCATTCTTAGTTCTGACTCCAGTTGAAAGGGACGGGTAACGAGTTGCATGGGTAGACCTGCTCTCTTTAAAAATCCTTAAGACTCTAACGTGTAGAGAAATGCTTCTGATCCACAGAAACCAGATTGTGTTCCCCAGCAGATGCTGCATGCCCTGATTTTCAGAGTTCAGTGGCACCAAATGCTCACAAGACAGTCTGCACTCCAGGGAATAGGCATATGGAGGTGGTCTCAAGCAATCCAAGGATGAAATGTTGCACATTTCATTTGCTCTTGGATTTCTAAAATCATTTGGCTCTTATCTCTGAAATAGCAGAGCCCAAACACATTAGCCAACGCTCGTGGAACCAAAGGTTACTTTTGTGAGGAAAATTAAGCTATTGGAGGAGACCAGAAGTCACCAAGCCCTGCCTTACAGGCAAGAATTAAAAAAACACCAGTCTCCAAAAATGTCTCTTTTCTGATCATTTTCTCTCTCTGTAAGACTTAAGAAGTCAAATGAATTCAAGTTGCATTTTGTTTCCCTTTACCCTCATGGCATAGAAATTGAGCAACAGGTGGGGTCACGGGCTCATCTGAGGCAGTATCACAGGTTTTAGTCAGAACTCGTTTCTTCCCAACTTCTGTTTTTGTTTTTGTTTTTTTCTTTGAGTTTGAAAAGCGTTCTAATGCAATACTGTTTTACATTTTTTAAAAAATCAATAGTGGAAACTCAGAAATTTAAAAGATGAGATTTTGCTTTGCCAATTAGGTTCGTTTGACAAAATGTACTTTATATGTTTTAATTTAAAATATGATTTACTTGCTTACTCTGGATTTTTCATATTCACTTCAGTAATATGTATCAGACACCTGCTATTAACTAGATCTAGTGAAAGGAAAGACACTTGAGAGTTGGCATTAAGTTCCAGCAATTCTGGATTGGCACAGTGGCTCACGCATGTAGTCCCAGCACTTTGGGAGGCTGTGGCAAGTGAATTGCTTGAGGTCAGGAATTAGAGAGCAGCCTGGCCAACATGGCGAAACCTCTACTAAAAATACAAAAATTAGCCTGGCATGGGGCACATGCCTGTAATCTCAGCTACTCAGGAGGCTGAGGTAAGAGAATTGCTTGAACCCAGGAGGTGGAGGTTGCAGTGAGCCAAAATCGTGCCACTGCACTCCAACCTGGGCACCAGAGCAAGATTCCATTCCAAAAAAAAAAAAAAAAAATTCATCAATTCTGTAGCCTCTTGAGAAAATAATGGTGTGTTTAAAAACTTGCTTTACTTGCTTTTACATTCTTTTGAGATCGAACAGTAAATGTAGCAAAGAGTAAAAAATAATTTCTGGAAAATAAAAAATTCAAATATTCTAGCACAATGTCAACTTTGACTATATCCTATTATAAAAGACTTCTCCAGGTTAATATTCCTGTGTCCTAAGGGTTAATATGACTGTGTCCTAGGTGGCATAAGTAGAGTTTCATTGCATTTATGGATTCTTAAAGGGCAGCTTTCCCCTTTGTGCTATGAGGGACAATTATAGTACAGGAGGTGCCTGGAATTTGTCAGCTATCTGAATAAGAACCTGCTATTGTTTTGTGTTAGTTAAAACAAAATGTAACTGGATTATACAGTAAGAAATTCTGAGGCTGGGAGCGGTGGCTCACATCTATAATCCCAGCACTTTGGGAGGCCAAAGTGGGCAGATCCCTTGAGGTGAGGAGTTGGAGACCAGCCTGGCCAACACGGCAAAACCCTGTCTACTAAAAATACAAAAAATTAGCTGGGCATGGTGGGGGCCGCCTGTAATCCCAGCTACTCAGGAGGCTGAGGCAGGAGAATTGCTTGAACCCAGGAGGCAGAGGTTGCAGTGAGCCGAGATCGCTCCATTGCACTCCAGCCTGGAAAATAAGAGCAAAACTCGGTCTCAACCAAAAAAAGAAAAAATAAATAAAAAGAAGTAAGTGCAAATTGAGGGAAATACAATATAATTTGCAAGGTTCATTTATTCAAGGATAACTTTAGGGGGTTGAGTGGGAAAGATATAATTGGTATGATCACCTAAATAAGAGGTATTATGAGATTTGAAAGAAAAGATTACAACTTTAAGGGGAAACTTAATTAGATAGAATTGCCACAGAAGCAGCAACTTCTCTCAGGAGTTTAAAATGCAATATTCTGACAATTGTTTACTTGTTTGGTGAATATGTGTGTTCTCAATGAAACAGGGAAACAAACTAGTAGTTAATTTCATTTTCCTTTCTTCTTCCTTTCTCCCACCTACTTCCTTCCTTCCTTCTTGTCTGTTTTGCAGCTATCATTAGGGATATAAAATAAAAAAGACAGGGACTCTGCCTTTGAGGAGTTCATGGGGTGGAGAAGGAGGACAGGCAGACATGTAAACAATTAAGGAAAGATAGCAGTTTATTACTAATATGAGAGAAGATGCAGAAAAGTGAAGAAAGGAAGGAGAGCAGACCAGGCACTGTGGCTCACACCTGTAATCCTAGCACTTTGGGAAGCCAAGGCAGGCAGATGACCAGAGGTCAGGAGTTCAAGACCAATCTGACCAACATGGAGAAACTCCATCTCTACTGAAAATACAAAATTAGCTGGGCATGGTTGCTGTAATCCCAGCTCCTTGGGAGACTGAGGCAGGAGAATCGCTTGAACCCGGGAGGCAGAGGTTGTGGTGATTCGAGATCGCACCACTGCATTCCAGCCTGGGCAACAAGAGTGAAAATCTGTCTCAAAAAAAAAAAGAAAAGAAAAGAAAAAAAGAAAAAGAAAGGAGGGAGAGCAGACACTATACTGAGCACTGCAGAGGGAGTAACAGGTAGAGAAGCCAAGAAGGATTTCAATTTCAATTTCAAGAAGTTTAGTATTTCTGAAACCTTTTGGAATCCTTCCTTGCACAAGAATTCTCTGAATGGAAGGTTGGACGGTGCATTTTAACTATGCCTGATTTTCTTTGTGATTAAGATTTAAGTGGAAGGATAGATGATGGTATGAAGATATTTCCAGGCTCTGTTTATTATCTACAGGCTAAAATTTTAATTCATATAAATTTTAATCATCATTATTCTCTAAACATGAAATGTTTCCATTAAAACACAAAACCCAGTGGTAATATTTCATGATTTTAATAGGTCACAAATAAACGTGTTAACTTCTGTAAAAAGAAATAGAAATAAGCAAATCAAAAAGCCCATTTTCTAAGTTGAGAACATATATATTGGCCTAGCAGAAAAAGACAAAAGTGAGTTCGTATCTAAGTCTACAGTAGGAGAAAGAAACAAAACAAAACAAAACAAAACAAAAAAAGGCATAGGTATGTTATACAAATGACTCCAAATAGATCCTGTGCCTGCTGGACAGCATCGTTTATATTTCACACAATCACCTTGACTTCAAAATGCTTCAAACTGAGCTCATTGTGTTTCCATCTAAGCCCATGTTAACTTCTGTATTTTCTGAATGTTATCACATTTCATCAGTGATCTGCTCTTGAAATCTCCATCAAAGTTGACTCCCTTCTTTCATGTTTTCTCCACATCAACCAGTCCTTAAATCACACTAATTCAAAATGCATCTTGCTGTTGTCTATTTCTTTTTATGCTCACTGACAGCGCAAAGGTGGATATTCAGTAGTTTGTACCTGGGCATTTTAGTAGTCTAGCAGTTTCTTCATTCCTTTTCTTCTCATTTACACTGTATTCTCCTTGGTACACTGGTTTTGTTCTATTTCCTGCCTAAACCAAACCTCAAATGACTTTCCCTGAAACTCTGGGTTCTGCCCCAACTTTCTAATGTGAGTGGACATTGGAGGCAATGATGGAAACTGTGAAAGGGGTGAAGTTGTTTCTGGGGGTCCCTGTCCACCCACATCCCCTCTTCTCAGCAGTGTAAGGAAATTGACACAACAGCTCACCTATGCTCAAGTGGGGAACACAAAGATTTACCTAACCTCTGACATTGCCTTCAAGATCATTATAAGGTTGGAGAGGCAGAGAAGGAAATTCTAGCAAAGGCTTATCAAGTGACAAATGGAAGTATCATATGTAAGCAACTGTGGCATATACTGAGCACAAGAAGTTGAAGTAGTCACTTTGCTCTAAGTCCAGACCAATGAACAACAAGAGGCAACTAAATTGCATAAATTTCATGGGGGAAGAAGGAAAAGCTGGAGATGGAGCAGAGGTCAAATGATTTGACATCTTCCTAACACTATAATTCTTTTGGTTTATTCTGTGAATGCCTCTTCAGAGACAAGGTGAGTGGATAATTACGGGAATGGAAATGTTTGTCACAACTCAGACAATAGACTAGAACCCCCAAGGAAGAGAAGTCCTCTCTAGCCAGGCTGTGCTTTGGATTTAGCCAGAGAAGTGGCAGAGAAGTGGAGATGAGGATTAAGACTATGAACTATAAGAACTAGAAAATCTGGAAGAAATGTTCTCTTTCTCATCTCCCCAATCAACACACACACATTCATGTCAGTTATGGGCTCCCTTGGGTCATGCCAATGCAGTGTCATCCTGACATGAATTGAGTGGGTAACATAGCAAGACAGGAACTGTGGGAAGACACCTGGCAACCTAAGCCTCATGCTGTCTAACACCCTGTCCCCTAAGATCAAAGCCTTGTCTCAAATGAGTGATCTGGCACGTTGGTGTAAATAAGTTTTAAAGCTGGGGTTGTTCCCTAACATCAACCTGGTGTAAGAACTCCTGGTTGAAGGCTGGGAGTGCCTCTGAAGCTTCATTTCAGCCCATCTGTCTGCATGTTATTCCACTACCCCGTTCCCGCCCTCTTCCCCCACAGCTCCTTCTGACTCAACACTCCAAAGAGTCTTGTAAACTTGAGCCCATCTGCCTGTTCCCTCTCTCTGCTCCATGCATTTCCTCTTGTCAGCACCTGGCCCCTGCTCCTTGTGTATGGAAGAGGGACTGGGCTTATCCCACAGAGTACCCCATGGTCCTTGGAACGGCCCATTCCTAATCACAGCAGAGCAATGAAGGGAGTGAGGTTGGGCAGCTTCAGGGAAGCAGGGATACTGAGATCCCAGCCTGGATCTGCCCAGAAAAGCATGGGAGATTTTGATCTGAGGCATGTACCAGTGATGTGCAAAGAATAGATGGAGAAACTAATATGGATATTATTTACAGATACCAGAGAACACACACACACACACACACACAGACACACACACACACACACAAAAGTAGAAAGAAAACCAGCCCCACATTTGGATTGGTTCTATAAGGGTAATGTCATTGATCATCATTTTCTAGCAAGAGCTGATTGCATAACTCGCCTCCCAATTTCCTGTTATGTGCCTCATTTTGATAGCTTCAATGGGCCATAGTGACAGTATTTTAACAAATCAGGAATTTTCTCCCCCCCCCCCGGAGAGCTGGTTACCAGCACAACACTGATTATGCATAACATTAATGTGGTAAATTAAGTTTTCTGTGAAGTTTATTTGATTGTAGGGGCTTAATTCTGTTCACAGTTCTGTTCCGTCATCTTCTGTTACTCATGCAGCATCATCATTTGTTTGTTTTGAAAGAAAGAGATGGAAATTGTCTATAGAATGAAAAATAAACTCATCTTAGTATTCAGGGCACTTAGTAGTTGGAGACCAGGGTATTTTACTGTTATTAGAACTTTCAGTCCCAGTTAGAGGTCTTCATACTAACCCCCCCAACAAGCTGGGCATTTCCTTATTCCTGTATTCTACTTACACTGGCCCCATTCACTTGATGTACTCTGATGCCTTTTTTCATCTCCTCCACCCTAATCCAATCCATTCTTTAAGGCAACTGGAAGGCTCAGCAGCTTCGGAAAGTGCACAAAACACTGTTATGAATGCTCTCTCTATATTAATTTATTTAGTCCTCATAGCAGCTATTTCAGACTCCTATCAGCTCTATATTAGAGATGAATCAATTAAGGCAGAGACATTAAATGACTTGCCCAAGATAATGCAACCATTACCTGTAAAGCTGGGATTTGAACTCATGCAGTTTGACCACTAGGTCCATAAACGTAACCACTGCACAATACTGCTTCACTCAAGAGCTGGGGTTGAGAGTATTATCCATGGACCATGATAATGGCTAACTTTTCTTGCTTTGCACTTGTTTCCTTGGTCACTCATTGGCACATGCTAGTTATGTGCCTTGCATTGTCACTCTTTTTCTTTGTTGTTCTAACACAACCTTTGTTTGTTTATTTGTTTGTGTATTAACACAGGGTTTCGATCGCAGTGCTGCGATCTCAACTCACTGCAACCTCTGCCTCCCAGGCTCAAGCAATCCTCCCATCTCAGTCTCCTGAGTAGCTGGGACTACCTGTGTGCTCCTCCATACCTGGCTAATTTTTGTATTTTTTTTAGAGATGAGGTTTCATCATATTGCCTAGGCTGCTCTTGAACTCCTGGGCTGAAGGGATCTGCCCACCTTTGCCTCCCAAAGTGCTGGGATTATAGGCATCAGCCACTGTGCCTGGCCTATTTATTTTAAAATCATTTCTTTCTTTAATTGACAAGCAATAATTGTATATATGTATAGGGTACAATGTGATACATGTTTTGATGTATGTATACTGACATGGTTTTAAATCTCATGTTGAAATGTAATCCGCAGTGTTGGAAGTGGGGCCTAGTGGGAGGTGTTTGGGTCATGGGGTGGATCCCCCATGAATAGCTTGGTGTTGTTCTCATGAAAACAAGTGAGTTCTTGCTCTGAGTTCATGTGAGATCTGGTTGGTTAAAAGAGTGTGGCACCTCCCCCTCAACTCTTGCTCCCTCTCACCATCTGATATGTAGGCTCCCCCTTTGTTATCTGCCATGATTGGAAACTTTTTGAGCCCGCACCAAAAGCAGATGCTAGCACCACACTACCTTTATAATCTACAGAACCGTGAGCCAAAATAAGCCACTTTTCTTTATAAATTACTCAGCTTCAGGTATTTCTTTATAGCAATGCAAAAACAGACTAACACATATACATTGTAGAAAGGTTAAATCAAGCTAATTAACATCTCCATCACCTTGCCTCATTATTATTATTTGTGGTGAGAACATTTGAAATCTTTTTTTTTTTTTTAGTGATTTGGAGATGTACCATACATTATTTTTAACTGTGGTCACCATGCTGTGCAATAGATCACTGAAGTTTATTTTTTCTGTCTAACTGAAACTTTGCATCCTTTGACAGCATTTCCCCTTCCCTATCTCTCTCCCAGCCCCCAGACTTGGTAATCACCTTTCTACTGTTTCCATGAGATTGACATTTTTAGATTCCACATATAGGTGAGATCATTGCAAATTGCTTCTGCCATTTTACTTTGTCAACCCAAAGGCTGGGACCACGTGCTCTGCTTCTCAGTAGCCTCTCTTTACCAGGTGCTTAAGGAGCATTTGTTCAATGATTCAGATAATGATCTCCCTAAATTCCTTCTCATCCTTCTGCACCTCCTTTCAAAGCCTACCAAAATGTTGGACATCTATTTGACAGATCTGTTTGTGTCTTTCAGTGATCCTAAAGAAGATGTATAGAGTTGGATTTTCCTTTACCAAGAAATAAGAATGGGCCGAGTGTGGTGGCTCACAACTGTAATCCCAGCACTTTGGGAGGCCTGAGGTGGGTGGATCACAAGGTCAGGAGATCAAGACCATCCTGGCCAACATGGTGAAACCCTATCTCTACCAAAATAGAAAAAATTAGCCGGGCATGGTGGTGCATGCCTGTAGTCCCAGCTACCCCGGAGACTGAGGCAGGGGAATCGCTTGAACCCAGGAGGCAGAGATTGCAGTGAGCCAAGATCATGCCACTGCACTACAACCTGGTGACAGAGTGGGGCTCCATCTCAAAAAACAAACAAACAAACGAAAAACAAGAATGAGAATAAATTATGTAAAGAAACATAAGGGTTAAGATGCTCTAAACCTTTGAGTACCTAACCAGTCATTTGCACTAAGCCCCTTCACTCTCCTCTCCCCTTTTCTTTGAACTATGACAAATAAATTGGGCTCAATTTGTTCAGTTTAATGAATTTTTTTTTACTTATTTTTTGGAGACCGAGTCTCATTCTGTGGCCCAGGCTAGAGTGCAGTGGTGCGATCTCGACTCACTGCAGCCTCTACCTCCCAGGTTCAAGTGACTCTCCTGCCTCAGCCTCCTGACTAGCTGGGATTACAGACACCTACCACTAAGCCTGACTAAATTTTTTATTTTTAGTGGAGATGAGGTTTCACTATTTTGGCCAGGCTGGTCTCAAACTCCTGACCTCAGGTGATCCACCTGCCTGGGGCTCCCAAAGTGCTGAGAGTACAGGTGTGAGCCACCACGTCTGACTCAGTTTAATGAATTTAATTCTCCCATAAGGTACAGGGACTGGGACCCTGACAAATTCCTTGACACTCTGCCAGGGTCTGTCTCTTATGTTTTTGTTTTTCCTTGAAATTCTGTTTATACGAATTAGGTATAGATTTACAATTTATTTCAATACCTTAGAGCAGGTGAGCACAGCCCCTTCTTAGTAAACAGATGCTATCTCAAGAATTTTCCTCAGTAGAACTCAATGCAACAGTTTTCAGGAAGGTGAAACAGCAGGTCCAAACAGGTCGTACTGGAGATAATTTCCAAATTCAATTATATTCTTTGCTCATGTAAAGACACACACCACCAAGAGGTAGTTTCAGCTTGTGGGCATCAAATGAAACCTAAAGCATATTAGGGTTTACTGATTTCCTTTTTTAACCTGAACTCATGAAACATCTTGGATCATTTTAATGCCAAAGGACAATTTGAATGGTTTAACCCTCGGCTCTCGATTACCTTCTCCTTTGTCTTTATCCCGCTGTCATAATGTGGTCTATACTTCTGTCTTCTTTGGATATACTCTATTTCCATACTCATTTCGTAGCTGATTATTGATGCTTGTTACACTGAGCTTTATTGCACTCTAATGTGCTATATTATTTTAGGATACAATGATCTCTATTAAACATTGGGGAGTACTTGTTTTGGCTTGTTTGCTTTTATTAACAGTATCAAATAAATAAATAATACCTAAAACAAACCAGTCATGACTATTAGCATAGACATGTCCTACACCGTCATTTTCATGGTATTATGTTGGTGTCCCAAAACATTTGAATGTAGGGTGGACCTGAAAGCAATAATTGAACACAGTTAGCTCATGGCAAAAGTCTTTGGCCTGAAGAGACCACTCCTGCTGAGAATCACCTAAAAGGGCCCCCAGGCTGCAAAAAGGCCCCCCACATGGAAGAAGCCCACTGGGCAAATGCCTCCCTGCTTAAGGGCCAATCCTAGCCTGGCAGCTCATAAACATCATTAGCAAAGCCTACTGCTGAGTTATTATGCAGCAGAAGGATACTTGAAACTGCTGGTTGGTATTGTTGTTTTATTTCTCATTTGCCTGGGTCAAAGTGGCAACACTCACTCAAAAAGATCAGGCAATTTCAACGTCTCAATTGTTCCAGAGGATGAGAAGTATATAGAGATTTATTATCTGTCGTGATTTTTCAAATCTCCAATGCATTCTGTTACAAATGAACTGTGTCACTGGTGAAGATAGCCCAGAAAGCTAAGCAAAAAGGAACAGAGGGAAACTGACTTGTTTCTACTAATATCTTTCCCAAGATGCAAACCTGTAATCAAAGTGACACATTTCATTCATTAAATTATATATGGAGTTAAACTATGTATTGTGAGCAACCAAAGAACAGATGTTATTATTTTTATGAGAAGACACTCAATTAATAATTCTTATTAATAATTCTCATTCAATACTATCTTTGGATTTAGTTTTTATTTTCTGAATCCTCTATGCCTCTCCTACCTCCCCATCCAACCTACTTCTAAAATCATTAAAAGTTAAAATTTTGATGGCAATTGAGAAATAGGTGGAAAAACTACGCCAATGGTATTTTTTAAAAAAACGTATTTAATGCTTTAATGCTCTTGAACAAAGCACCATATCCCAATGTCTCACTTGTTAATATACCTTCCTATCATCTTCTTTGTGACATTATTGTATGAAAATCTAAACAGCATATATAAGACATGAGTTTCAGGCCTCTTTTGTTTTGAGGAGAAAACGTTTTGGAGGAAATGGCCCAATCATTCTAAATTGTCACGTTCATTAGGGCTCATTGGTATTGATGACACTGAACCGCTCCTGCAGAACCACTGCTTGGGCCTTATTCTTTACGCAGCCGAAACGATGAACTCTCAGTGGTGGCCGCTGACCTCTGGCTCATGCCATCTTGCAGCCGGCTTTCCAGGATGAGAGCATCCTTGACGACTTTGTTCTTTCCTTGTGTAGACCTTGAAAAGCTTAGGAAACTTCGGAGAGGCACAGGTCCCAGTGAGACGATCAGACTTGTTGCTGGAATGAATATTTAACTCAATTGGCTTTCTGCTTCCATAATCATCAATTCTCCCCTGGAATTGTATTCACATTTTATGAACTCTCTGTCTCATCGGCTTCTTTGATCTACAGACATTGTCTTCCAGTTGGGCATTTGCTGCCTCCCAACTCGTCAGCCCTTGAGTCCATGTAAATAATGTGCTACATAAGAACGCAGTGTTTTCCAAATAACAAAAGATAGATCTGAATGCTTTAGTGCACCATGAAAGGCTGTTGAAACCATCAATCTTGCTGGCTCTTGTAGAGGTCAAGAGACGGCAGGGCCAGCTGGCCAATCAATTAACCACGAAATTCAGTTTGGAGCTTAAGAAAAGCTGTCTCTGTATTATTCTTTCCAGCAACATAACTGTCAATATTTACTGCAGGTCATGTATAAAAATGGAGGAAATGAAGAGAATTACTATCAAGAGCAGCAAATGCTGGGATCATTGGTAATTCTCATGTGTTGTCAAAAAGAGTCCGTTCTACCCAACATATAATTTCCGGAATCAAATTGAACATGGAAAATGTCCTATAAACCCTCTGGAGCTTGAAAGAAAAGAGATCACATGGTCCCTACACATAAAAGATTATGTTCATTTTTCTCTGTTGTCATCATGTCATCATGAGTACTTCAATATAAGTCAGAAAGAAACTTCCTGTTTGACCTCCTGAAATGAAACTTTTCTGTAATTGTATGTGATCAATTGTATTCTTGATGCCTACGAGCACATAAGGGAGGTGAATCAATAAATTAACTGATAGCTTGTGCAAGGAGATAGGATCACAAGGGATAGCCCCTGAATAATGAATCATCCCTTTCATATATGACCAGCTGCTCCATCTCTTAGAGCCAGCTCTGGAATTCTTTACATACCTTGCTCTAATTCTTGTCATTGGTCCATTTTTTCCCTATTTGTCTTTAATCTCACAGGGAGATATCTTCTCCAATTTTCCTTTTTTCCCCAATTTCTGTCAAATACACCTTTATAATAAATTCTCATTTACCTTATGTATCTATGTCTCCTTCACATCCACACATGCAGATGTGTAATACTTTCTCTACCCTGCAGGATCCAGAAGCAGCAACCTGTCTAATTTTTACTACTCCTCAGCAAGATAGGCATATTTAATCTCATTTCTTAGAACAGAAAATTGAAAATCAGAGTGATGAGTTAATTGACACAACCCACTTAAAGCACCTAATTCAAGCCTGATACATAGGATCAATACATGTTCTACAATATTAATAATTTTTCTTGCAAATAACTTGCCTAACATCACAGAAACTGTGAGTGATAGAAGCAACATTGTCACCTAGATTTATTTAAACTCTAAGTCCCATCTTCTTTTCCCTCTACCACACTTTTAGATCATCTCTACCTTAAGAAAACAGGCACAATCTAGGCATGGTGGCATGTGCCTATAGTCCCAGCTACTTGGGAGATGAGGCGGGAGGATCACTTTGAGCCCAGGAGTAGTTTGAGGCTGCAGTGAGCTATGGTCATACCACTGCACTCCAGCCTAGGCGACAGAGCAAGACCTTGTCTCTGAAAAACAAACACACAAAAAGAATACATGCATCAAAGTCAGAAAAAATAGGGGAGGGTATGAGGAGCACTTTTCTTTTCTTTCTTTCTTTTTTTTTTTGAGACAGAGTCTCTCTCTGTCGCCAGGCTGGAGTGCAGTGGCATGATCTCAGGCATGCCCCACCATGCCCAGCTGATTTTTGTGTTTTTAGTAGAGATGGGGTTTCATCATGTTAGCCAGGATGGTCTTGATCTCTTTACCTCGTGATCCTCCCGCCTCAGCCTCCCAAAGTCCTGGGATTATAGGTGTGAGCCAGCATGCTTGGCCGAGTAGGCACTTTCTAAGGTAGGAGTCAAGCAGTGGTGTTCAGGGACCTTTGAAGGGATGGCAGTAAGCTCAGGAAGCTGCTTCTAGTGCTTGGGGCTTTTTCACAAGGTGGTAAGTAAGAACCAGGAAGCAGGCAGGAAAGATCAGTGCCAAAATTTGAAAAATAATCAGTTCCTAGGGGAGGAAGCATTGTCTATGAGTCTTCATGGTACTAATTACTCCATTCTCCTAGAGAGCAATCCTATGATCCTATGTGCTTTGCATAAATAAACCAATAATCCTCAAATCAGCAAATGAGGCCATACCAGTACAGTACCTAGCATCTTCATTCCCACACAGTACCTGTGCCACAGCATACAACTGCAACCATAAAAACAGGAATATTGGCCAGGCATGGTGGCTCATGCCTGTAATCCCAGCAGTTTGGGAGGCCAAGGTGGCCGGATCACGAGGTCAATAGTTCAAGACCATCCTGGCCAACATGGTGAAACCCTGCCTCTACTAAAAAAAATACAAAAATGAGCTAGGCGTGGTGGCACATGCCTGTAGTCCCAGCTGCTTAGGAGGCTGACGCAGGAGAATCGCTTGAACCCAGGAGGCAGAGGTTGCAGTGAGCCAAGATGGTGCCACTGCACTCCAGCCTGGTGACAGAGTGAGACCCTGTCTAAAAAAAAAAAAAAAAAAGGAACTATCACTGAGAGCAGTCCAAGGCAGAACCAGAGGTAGGGTCTTCAGGGCCCTGGAGGGAAAGCATACTTCTGGAAATATCTACATGCCTATAGAATAGAGACCGCATGGGGGAGAGTGTGCTGTGAGACTATCACCATCTGCCTTCTAATGGAATCAGTTTCCCAGCTCCCAGAAAAGCTCTTCTTACCATGGTAATTTTTATTTCAAGGAGTTCCCAGAATGTTTTCAGGAATGGGCAATATTGTTAGAATAAGTGTATGACAGTCAAGATGATACTATTCTAAACAAAATATTTATTTTAATTTCACGATTGTTTTATCTACAAGTATGGGGCAGCATGTCTATGTTCATTAAAATCCACATGAGTGCTATACTCTGCTACAAATATATGGGAATATATTACTCTAAACACATTTGGTAAGTGACTAAGAAAAATATTAAACGGAAAGGCATCTCAATGGGGTTGTGTCCAGGGATCAGGATGCCAAGAGAAAACGTGTAAGGGTGGGGCTGGGTGCAGTGGCTTATTCCTGTAATCCTACTACTTTGGGAAGCTGAGGTGGGAGGATTGCTTGAGGCCAGGGGTTCAAGATCAGCTTGAGAAACATGGCGAGACATCATCTCTAGAAAAAAATTTAAAAATGTAGCTGGGCCTGATGGTGTATGCCTATAGTCCCAGCTGCTACTCAGGAGGTTGAAGCAGGAAGATCAAGTGAGCCCAGGAGTTTGAGGCTCCAGTGAGCTGTGATTATGTCACTGCACTCCAGCCTGGATGACAGAACACGATCATTTCTCTAAAGGCAAACAAAAAAATATAAAATAAAACCAATGTAAGGATAGAAGCCAGGGCTGATTTAAGTCTGCAGAAATCATAAACCATAGGTCAGACTTCTCATTGATGAGGTACTTGTGGGTTGGAATTCAATTAGGTATATTTGGTTGGGTCTAGAAACCAGGATGGAACTAGAGAATGAAAGGCCCAGCAATAGCATGTTGTAGTATTAGAAATACGATAGAAATAGGAAAGCCCCTTATTATGACTTTGGAGTTCTGATCCAAGATCTGTGATTATTTATATATTTTAAAGGAAAATGATGACTTTTAGCTATCAGGATGTTAGTTTCCTTAACCATAAAATGAAGATGCTACAAAAGATTTCATTTACCAGATTATTTCTGAAGTCAATTCCAGTTCTAAAATTCCATCGCTGTGCACTAAGGCAAATTGAATTGAATGAGTATTGTGTATGCATAAAATACTCTATTTTTAAAGAGAATAGTAATAATCGCATTGGTAACAGCACCCATTTATCCAGTCCATTCTCCATACCAGTGTACATATGTACATATGTAGGTATGTTATCTCTAATCCCTTTAACAACACAATTTTGCAAACGGGGCTTAGTTATTGAGTAACTTGTTCAAGGTCAAACTGGATTCTAACTCTTGCAAAGACTTCATTCTTCCTACTTAACTCTGTAGCCTAAATTCCCCTACCCATTTGTCATTCATAAACTTGTATCTTCCCAATAGCAACAGGTCAAAACACATAGCGAAAATACTATCGGAATTCCAAGGAGAAATTTTACAGTAACAGAATTGTAAAGGGCGATTTATTACATAAATAAAGATATTAACTTTCCATTCTCACCAGATGCCTCCCACTTCCAACCACTTAGTCTCAGCATTTCTTTACAGTGTTATGAGGGAGTGGGGGAACCCTCACTACAACGCAAACAACAACAAAGACACTAGTAAGATGCATGTTACAAAACACAAAGCACTCCCACAGATACTGCAGTTGAGCCTGAAGAGTACGCTTGCCCTAAATGTGAGGAAATGTAGGGAAAGTTAAGACTTGCTCAGAGTCACAAAAATAGGACTTGTGGAAGACCACAAAAATCGTCTTCCAACCATTCTGGTGTCCTTTACACTATTTCAGTGACAAAAACTGCACATTTTAAAAAGATGAATGTGTACTAAATGCATTTCATTAGGGATTAATATTGGGGAAAATAAAGAATAAAGGCCAAAGGCCGGGCACGGTGGCTCAAACCTGTAATCCCAGCACTTTGGGAGGTCAAGGCGGGTGGATCACCTGAGGTCAGGAGTTCAAGACCAGCCTGACCAATACGGTGAAATGCTGTCTCTACTAAAATTACAAAAATTAGAAGGGTGTCATGGTGGTGTCTGTAATCCCAGGTAATCAGGAGGCTGAGGCTGGAGAATCACTTGAATCCAGGGGTAGAGGTTGCAGTGAGCCGAGATAGTGCCACTGCACTCTAGTCTGGGCGACAGAGTGAAACTCTGTCTCAAAAAAAAAAAAAAACAAAAACCAAAAAAACAAAAAAACAAAAAACAATAAATGCCAAGAACTCAGGGTCAGAGTCTTTGGAAGTAACCTCCCATTCCCCTCTCCCTACACCAGTTTTGTATTTATCCCTTGATAAGCCATGTGGAAATTCCCAGCAGCTTTGTAAAGTGGTGGAGACATCTGATGAGATATTGGCTGGGCCAGTTCAGTCATGTGGCTGTGAAGGAGAGTGAGTCCCCATCTCCCTCTTCTCCCTGTTTAAATATAGGAATTGCAGATGGTCCACACATCTCTATGGACACTTACTACCAATTTTCCCCATTCTTATTTCTAGCTTTCTTTTCATAGCTAGTTCCAATTATTTTGAGCATCAGCCCTAAAGTTATTTACGAAAGAGTCAAATGTATAATTTTTAAGTTAGTTGTAACTTAAATCAGCTTGTTTACCTTATTTGGGGTCATTAGAGCTGAGAATAGGTTGACTCAAGAAGAGACTCTGAACAAGAAATTTTTTTTTTTGTATTTGAACATTACAAATGTTATATATTAAGTATTTAACAGGGGTAGTTCCTAAGCACAGACTCTATCTTTGGGGATTTTTTTCACCTTAAAAAATACATAAGGCTTTGTTTAATATGTTTATTGTTTCTTACTAAACCCTACTAGATTCAACTTGTATCATCTGTCATATCTGAAATAAGCAATTCTTCTAAATAAAATATTTTAAAAAGGGTACTTCACCATTGCTTGGTAGCGTGATTGATGGTGATTGATCTAGAACCACAACCCTTTTATCAGAAAAGTCGATTGAGAACAACCCACCTAAAATGTAAATGTGACAAATTACAAAATGTAGGGAAAAAATCAGATTTACTTGGGTCCAAGGAAAAGTGATTCAAAAATGGATTTTCTGACATAAAAGGAGCAGTAGGTAACCTTAGTGCGTCCTTTCACCCACTAAGCCATATAGATAAAGAATCCTATTGTTGTTGAAAAAGATAACTGAACAAAAGCAAAGATAAGTCCATTGATCCAAGTTAAACTGAAACAGAATTAGTGTCTGCAAGAGAAATGGACAAGTGAAGGGAACTGGCTGTTCATATGTCAATAGACATAAATGACTCCATATGTTGGTAACTTCTATTAAACAGTCTGCAATCCCTAGCACTCTGGGAGGCTGAGGTGGGAGGATTACTTGATCCTAGAAGTTCAAGACCAGAAGTGCAACATAGAGAGATGTCTCTACAAAAATACATACTTTTTAGAAATTAGCCAGGCATGATGGCATTCGCCTGTAGTCCCAGCTGCTCAGGAAGGTAAGGCAGGAGAGTGGCTTGAGCCCAGGAATTTGAGGCTGCAGTGAGCTATAATCATGCCACTCTCCCACCTGGGTGGCAGAGCAAAACCCTGACTCAAGAAAAAAATAAAAGACCCAACGAGGGTAGGGAGAGAGTGGGTTGCAAAAGACTCCTAAAAGATTAGCAAAAACATAATGAAAAGTTAAATAATGTGTTAACATACCCAAAATTCTAAAATAATTAAAATTGCTTATTAAAAATCAAGAGGTCCATTCTGAGTTATCGTGGTTGGTGAATATTTCCAAAGGTTAGTGAGACCTATTTTTAAGGCAAAAACAATTTTAAAGTGAATGATTATGGAATATTCTCAAACAGATATAAGGGAAAAAGCAGAATTTAAATGTACTATGCTCAAAAGAAGGCAACTTTCTGTTCTGCGGTGTACATGATCAAGCCAAGAGTAAGTTTCAGAAAGAGATTGTTTCATTAATTAGGAATCCCAGGCATATGAGGTGAGTGAAACAATCTGAGAGGTAAGAGTTGCTGTTGTTGTTTCCCTTAATTAAACTTCAGAGTATTTTATTTGCAAGAGGAGAGTTGAGTTATCTAACGAGGTTCATTTCAGAAGTGTTAGGGTAGGATTCAGTACTAGCAAACACACAGCTAGTGATCTCCCAACCTTCTCTCTCGGGCATCACACTCCCATCCCTAAGTAATTCTAGTTTTACATGCTCTTGAATGGGAGAAGTACTTAGAACAGAACAAGAATAAAAAGGTTGAAACTCAGATTAGACATGGATAAGAGGTTAAAAAGAGTCCTTTTCGTGACCGGGTGCGGTGGCTCATGCCTGTAATCCCAGCACTCTGGGAGGCCAGGCAGGCGGATCACAAGGTCAGGAGATGGAGACCATCCTGGCTAACACGGTGAAACCCCGTCTCTACTAAAAATAAGAATTAAAAAAAAAAATTAGCCGGGAGAAGTGGGAGACACCTGTAGTCCCAGCAACTCTGGAGCCTGAGGTAGGAGAATGGCGTGAAAAAAAAAAAAAAGAGTCCTTTTCGGCCGGGCACGGTGGCTCACGCCTGTAATCTCAGCACTTTGGGAAGCCGAGGCGGGCAGATCACATGAGGTCAGGGAATCGAGACCAATCTGGCCAACATGGTGAAACTCTGTCTCTACTATAATAAATAAATACATAAATACATAAATAAATAAAAAATTAGCCGGGTGTGGGCGTGGTGCCGAATGCCTGTAATCCCAGCTACTTAGGAAGCTGAGGCAGGAGAATCGCTTGAACCAGGAAGGCGGAGGTTGCAGTGAGCCGAGATGACGCCACTGCACTCCAGCCTGGAAGACAGAGTGAGACTCCGTTTCAAAAAAATAAAAAAGAGTCCTTTTCCCACACCGAGTGGATTTAACATTTCCCAATATTCTTTCATCTTATTCCTTAATTGATTTGCTTGTATCATCCTCTTTTGGGATTCTCGTGCTTCCTCTGACTTTCCTTAGCATCCTCTTTCTCTTGAAGATTAGAATCTTGAGGGTCTCACCCCTAACAATTTACAAATTTACGAATGTCCTTTTACTGATATTTACTGTGGATCTGGCATTATGCTAAACACTTTATAATGATTGTCTCTATTTTACATATGAGGAAACTGAGGCAGAGAGGTTAGATGCCTTGACTACATCTCACCACTGAATGATGGGGTAGTGACTGGAGCCCCTTCAGTTGGACTTGGGGGATCAGAGTTTTAGTAATAACCCTGCTACAGCCTGCCTATCACTACCAACAAGAACAGCACGCGCTTTCATTTTTCTTTGGCCCCAAATTTGGTTCAACATCCACAGCACTCTCCCCTGAGGTCCAACAGTCCCAGTGTGCTGTTTTTATGGTTTCTCCTTGCTTCATCCACTTCACTGTCTTCTTGACTTCTGTTTCCATTGCATTGTGAATCAACTCTTTCTGCTATACATGTACTAAACATCTCTCTTTCCATGTCTTTGTCATTATGGAAAACTGACTCTCTCAATGATGCCACATGACTGTTATATCACTTCTCAATCTACCTACATCTATCTAAATTTCCCAAAGGAGGGGGAAGTTGGCTGAGTTATTCCTGTACCACCTTCAGACTTCCACATCACCTCCATCGTTTCCCTTGTTAGTTATGTGAACAGGTCTATGTACAGTTTTGTCACTTCTGACAATCTTAATTCCTATTGGTTTTGACTGCTATGCTAGTGGAAGTATAAGCTCTGCCTTCACTACTCTGTCTTTAGGTCCTAGCACAGTTCTCAGAAGATATCTATCGAATGAATGAATGACTTTCTCAATGGCTTCAGACCCTTGTTCATGTTCTTCCCCTCCACTTAGTCTCCCACTTCCAAAAGAAGAGACACTTCCAAAACTGAAGTGGATAAAAATAGATATTGATGGTGTGAGATTAGTAGCCCCTCTCCCAGGCTTTTAATGTATAATGAACACACTTCATGCTGGAACAAAAAAAAAAAAAAAAAAAAAACTGTAATGTTAAATTGCTCAAATATTTATTTATGTAGATACTAATTAGTGACAGCTCAGATAGAGAACAGAGTGAATAGAATAATAAGTGGAGAACAGAAAAGTTGAAACTCTCCTAGGAAGAACATATATATAAGTTTATATTTTAAGGAAACAAGGAAGGTTCATGTTATTCAGAAAAACGTTAAACAGAAGCTGTGAAAAGTTGTGCTAACCTAGGTACTTAGGGCAAAAATGTAGAGGTGAGTGATTTTGGGAGGATGAAGACATTGAGAATGCAGCTATAAATTAAACGGTTTGAAGTAATTGTTTATAGGACTTTTTTCAAAAAAAAAAATGGAGTTAAGATTTATTCCTGGAAATACAGACTGAAAGGCTTTTCTCAAGAACTGAAAGAACTAACTTCAGTCAACCTCAGGTTACAAACAGATAGAAACTAAGAAGAAAATTAAGATTAATCCCTTATAAGGAGAAAACGCTGGACTGTAATTATCCTGCATCGGGGTAACTTTCTATCTCAAAGAGTAAGTTCCCCAGCTCCCATCAGCCCCACAGGAAAGTCCTTTCTTGTGTGCTAATGGTTGTGCACAAGTGTCATGCTCCTGACAAGTCAATAAAAGAGGAAAGGACAGAGGGATTAGGAGGCAGAGGACTGCAATCCCTGGAGCATTACATACCATTTCATGTGTTGTGTTTATCGCCTGCTTGTAGGTGACTGCCAACAAGACAGCTTCCTGGAGGCTTCCGTGTAGGGTTCAGATGTTTATCGTTGGGATTTTCAAAGTACCTAAGAGGCACTGCAGAAGCTCTGTGCAGTAGGAATTTCAAGCGGAGAAGAGGGACAATCAACAGTCCTGAAAAGCTGGCCTATACCAAGAACTGAAATCGAAGGAGCCAGGCCATACAATCCCTGAGGCCCTTTCTGATGTCATTGACCTTTCACATCACACCAGTTCTGGCTGTCATCGCCCTCTGACTGTTTCTCTCCTGTGATTCTCACCCACTTGTGACTTTCTATTGCCATGTAGAGTGTAGTTGTTCCCTACATGTTACACTCTTTAAAGGACAGATCTACATTTGGTTTATCCTTGTATCTACTTTAGCACAATATGTGCCCCCTACTAGGAACTCAGTGAATGCTTTTTGAATGAATAAGTGATTTCTATGAATTAAGCTCTATGCAGAAATTGCTTAAGCATGGAAAGAAACTTTCTTTTGCAGCAGCTATGTGTTAGACTGAGTACATACTGGATTTCACATGGCGTCTATTGCAGAACTCAGGAGAGGACAAGCCTAGGATAAAAAGTTGCGCACTCATAGATTCAGGGCAACAGTGGTCCTAGTCTACAGCACACTTTCATGTGGGCTCTGGGACCAAAAGGGGGGCTCTGATAAAAGGTTGATGGATACGAGCTTTCTTCCTTCCCAGCTAGCTAATCACTTTGTCAAATAACTGCTGAAATTCCAAACAGAAACAACAACAACAAAAAATAAACAGAACAATTTCAGGCATATTTTCTTGCCATGGGCATGTAGCTAGTACTTTTCTCCTATGCTGCTTTGTGTTTATATTGGGTTCATTCTAAAAAGATATGTCTCAGCCTTGCAAATTCTATATCTGAAAAAAATGTGTGTCTTTATGGGAGGCAAGGCTAAAATATGAATTTTTCAAAGGGGAGCATTGTAAAGCTAAGCTAAATATCAGTAAAGGTTATGGGAGTCAATGGCCTGAGGATGAAATCCTGAGGGGTTGCTGTGTGTGCCTTTACTATTGATCACATGTGAATGATAATATTATTACTGTCACAGTAATATTAGTAATAATATTATCATTCTACTTATTTTTATAATATTCACATATATATCAGAATATCACTATTATGTGAATAGAAGAGTTACTGCTTCAGGTCAAATACTTCTGATTTAAAGAGAAAAACATATAGAGAAGTGAGTCCATCCAAGCAGAAAGAGTAACAAGGCCATGAAACACACGGACCAAGTGAATTCTTCATATTCTCAACTATCCCACAGCAAACCAGGTTCTACAATAAAATGAATGAGGACAGCACATTCATGATATGAGGACTAATAATTGTAGGCTTTTAGACATAATCATCCAATGATCCTTGCAAACAATTATAACATCAGTGTAAAGTTTGGGGAAACATCTGAGGCGTCATCCCATTTAACCACTTCATTTTACTTTGAAGAAATGGAAGCCCAAAGCAGTTAGGTGATTTCTTTTTGTCACATAACAAGCATCAGTGCTGCATCAGAACCTGGATATATATTCAAATGCACTTTTAGATGCTACTGGATGATCATCCAGGCACTGGATTTTTTTTAATGTTAAGGTAATTTTATTATCATCAGTGAAATTTTGTTTTTTGAGATAGGGTCTCACTCTGTCACTGAAGCTGGATTGCAGGGGTATAAATATGGCTCGCTGCAGCCTCCACCTCCTGGGCTCAAGCAATCCTTCTGCTTTAGCCATCCAAGTAGCTGGAACTACAGGAACATGCCACTATGCCTGGCTAATTGACTTACTTACTTATGTATGTGTGTGTGTATGTATGTATATGTGTATGTATGTATGTATTATTTGTAGAGATGGAGTCTTGCCATGTTGCCTAGTTTGGTCTTGAACTACTGAGCTCAAGCGATCAGCCCACCTCAGTTTCCCAAAGTGCTGGGATTACAGGCTCATCAGTTAAAATTTTGAATATACAGAAGTATCAAGAAAAATAGTGAAAATCATCTGAAGGCTCATCACTGTACCATTGTTGTGATTGATCCTTCTTGTATTTGTTTATTTGTATAGCTAACACACTTTTTAACTTTTTTTCTATTGTAAATATACTTTTTTTTGTATTGTGGTGTATTACGTTAATTTATCTGAAATATTTCTCTCCATGATTACATGACTGTAAAATACCAAAGAACTATATATGCTGTATTTTATATCACTATTTCCATAATGTTGGACCTTTTCTGTTCATAAATGAAAATTTCCTTAATACCTCTGTTCAGAAAATGCTTGGTATAAAAAGATAATATTCTTAGAGCAATTTCCCAAAATAATAACTGCTGGATTCGAGGGTATAAGTGCTTTTGAAAATTTTAATACATATTGTCAGAAACCTTGCTGGTGTTTTTTATTAATAACTTTGTTGTTGTCATATCCTCTCAGAAATAACGTTGTTAATAAATTCCCCTTTGACTTTAGCACTCTCACCATTTTGAGAAAGTTAATAGTCAGCAATAAACCGTGAATACCCAAAAACTATTTTCTTAAAGAAGCAGACTTGTTCAAGGGAGCATCAAACTCACTGAGCATTTAGGCTAAATCCTACAGCTATGACACAGCATGAGACCCTCTTCCTATGAACAAAAAGAAGCAATGTAGGTTTATGATATGATGGCAAGGACTGTCCTGTAAGACTTTGTTATTAATTACAGAGAGACTATTCATGGGCAGGTGAATTTCCCAGGTTGCATAGCCACATTGCTCTCAAGGCTCAGAATCATTTAAAGTTTCTATTATGTTTCTATTATTGGTTTCTCATTTCTTTCTTTCTTTCTTTCTTTCTTTCTTTTTTTTTTTTTTGTTGTTGTTGTTGTTTTGAGACAGAATCTCACTCTGTTACCCATGCTAAAGACTGCAACCTCCGCCTCCCAGATTCAAGTGATTCTCTTGCTTTAGCCTCCTCAGTAGCTGGGACTACAGGTACACACCGCCACGCCTAGCTAATTCTTGTATTTTTAGTAGAGATGGGGTTTCACCATGTTGGCCAGGCTAGTCTTGAACTCCTGGCCTCAAGTGATCCACCCACCTCGGCCTCCCAAAGTGCTGGAATTACAGATATGAGCCACTGTGCCTGGCCGCAAGTATATTTCCATGCTTCATAAATCATGACAGACCTTATTCTTGCTTACATTACCACTTTACCTGTGATAAGGCTTTTGATTAAAAAAAAAAAAAAAAAGAAAATAAAATAAGAAATAAACAGTTAAAATCCCCAAAATTCTAGAATTTTATAGCTGGAAATGACATAGATATCCATAAGTTCTGGTTTAATGACAGTATTTAAAAAAAAAAAAAAAAGAAA
>NW_016803882.1:3369783-3374933 GCF_001698545.2 Rhinopithecus bieti | reverse complement strand
GTGACAGACTGGATTAAGAAAATGTGGCACATATACACCATGGAATACTATGCAGCCATAAAAAAGGATGAGTTTGTGTCCTTTGTAGGGACATGGATGCAGCTGGAAACCATCATTCTCAGCAAACTGTCACAAGAACTGAAAACCAAACACCACATGTTCTCACTCATAGGTGGGAATTGAACAATGAGATCACTTGGACTTGGGAAGGGGAACATCACACACTGGGGACTATCATGGGGAGGGGGGAGGGGTGAGGGATTGCATTGGGAGTTATTCATGATATAAATAATGAATTGATGGGTGCTGATGAGTTGATGGGTGCAGCACACCAACACGGCACAAGTATACATATGTAACAAACCTGCACGTTATGCACATGTACCCTAGAACTTAAAGTATAATACAAAATTTAAAAAAAAAAAAAACCATGGTCTGGGCAGATTCGGATATAACAGTTGTACAAGTAATGCAACCTGTTAATGACAGAACACCTTCAGAAAGAACATCTCATACATTTTCTAAATGAAAAATGAAACAAGTTCTCACATTCTATTTGCAGTATGAGGTAAAGGAGCATTAACATCTCTGTGTTCATGAACTCTGGGATTTTGGACAAGCACATTAATTTTGTTCTGTGTCATCACTGGATTAGAGATGGAGTAGTGCTGTGACTATGTGAAAGAGTGCTGGATTGAGATTCTGAAACCTGGATGCAGTCCTGATCTAGGAGCGAGATACTTAAAATCCCTATTCTCAGTTTCCTAATCTAGAAAACAGTTCTGTGTTGATGACATCATGGTTGGGGTGGGAGAGAGGGGGCGAAAAGTTTAAATTATGGAATATATGTGAAAATAATGTAAAAACACCAGACGTTATTTGAATGTAAATAATTCTAAGTTCTTCTTCTTTTTTTTTTTTTGGAAGATGGTCTTGCTTTGTTACCCAGGCTAGAGTACAGTCGTGCATTCGTGGCTCTCTGCAGCCTTGACCTCCTGTCCTCAAGCGATCTTCACACATCAGCCTCCTGAGTAGCTGGGACTACCGGCATGTGCCACCAGACTAGGATAATTTTTTATTTTTTAGAGAGATGAGGTCTCACTATGTTGCCCTGACTGGTCTCAAACTCCTGGCTAAAGTGATCCTCCCATCTAAGCCTCCCAAAGTGCTGGACTTGCAGGCATAAGCCACTGCACCCAGCCAGAATTCTAAGTATTAATATAATTTTCCCTATTCATGATTTAGCATCAGGCCAGGTGGATTTAAAGTTACACTGGCTGGTATAAAAAAGTCAAGAGATAACAAGTGTTGGTGAGAGTGTAGAATAAAGGGAACCTTTGTCCACTTTCGGAGGGAATGCAAATTGTTATAGCCATTATGGAAAACAGTATAAAGGTTTCCCTCCCAAATTAAAAATTCTACTACCATATGACCCAGCAATCCCTCTTCTGGGTATGCCCAAAGGAAATGAAATAAACACCTCATGGAGATATCTGCACTCTTACGTTCATTGCAGCATTACTCACAATAGCCAAGATATGGAAACAACCTAAGAATCCATTAACAGATGAACTGGTGAAGAAATTGTGGTATAGATACACAATGGAATAATTATCCAGCCTAAAAAGGAGATTCTACCATTTGCAACAACACAAATGAACCTGCTAAGTGAACTATAAGCCAGACACAGAAACAAAACTACTGCATGATCTTACTTATATGTAGCATCTTTAAAAAAAATCAAATACATAGAAATAGAGAGTAGAATGGTAGTTCCTGGGGGCAGGGAGAGGAGAAAATGCAAAGTAGATGAGGGAACAAACTTGTAATCATGTAGAATCAGTATGTCTAGGTGGGGTATGGTGGCTCACTCCTATAATTCCAGAACTTTGGGAGACCAAGGCAGGCGGATCACCTAAGGCCAGGAGTTCGAGACCAGCCTGGCCAACATGGTGAAACGCTGTCTCTACCAAAAATATAAAAGTTAGCTGGGCATGGTGATGCATGCCTATAATCCCAGCTACTCTGCAGGCTTAGGCATGAGAATCACTTGAACCCAGGAGGCGGAAGTTGCAGTGAGCTGAGATTGCGACACTGCACTCCAGCCTGAATGACAAGACTGAAACTCCGTCTCAAAAAAAAAAAAAAAAAAAAAAGATCAGTGTGTCTAGAGATCTAATGTACAACAGGAAGATTATAGTAAAAAATATTGTATTGTATGTTCAAAATTTGCAGAATAAGTAGACTTTATGTGCTCTTACACACAAAAATGTTAACTATGGAAAGTGATAAATATGTTAAATTGCTTGCCTATAGTATTGATTTCACAGTGGATATGTATATTAAAATATCATGTTCTAGGAATGTAATTCTCTGCAAACCTAGCTGCTGAAACTGCCTGCTGTAACCTGAAATCACTTTTATCTAATAGCTGCAAGATTAGTTTTACCCACTGCACTGTTGTCACTCACCAATCAAAATTTGCCAGCTCCCCAAAACTTTACTGTTGCCAATGAAATTTCTTTCAGAACAAGACATTTCTCCTTTTCGTAAAATTTCCAAACTTCTCTTTGTTCTTTTGACATACAGAAGACTATCAGGTCTGTGTGTTTGTCCTGTATTGCAACTCTTATCTCCCCAATAAAAAGGTAAATTTAGAGATTCATCTCTATATTTTGTTTAACTTTGACACCAGAAGAAAGAAATGCTAAAAATCCAAGTCAAGGAAACAGTGTGCCAAACAGAGTTTTGCTTCCTTCACTAGATTTTTGGGAACTTAGCATCTAAAACTTTTTGAGTTCAAGCTTCTTATTTTATTAAGAAGAAACTGAAGCCCAGAGAGGTAAAGTAGGGCTTCATTTAGTTATTAGATATCTAAGGCTAGTCTATTCGGTCTATTTGGTGGTTTAGAAGAATAGGTAATTTTACAATAGTTGGTTAGATTATTAAGTGGTGGAAGGGCACAGGTTTTTAGACTCAATTAAGGGAAAAGTAAATAGTTCCAGGATATCTTCTCTGAGGATTTCTTTTCTTTTCTTTTCTTTTTTGGAGACAGAGTCTGGCTGGAGCCAGGCTAGAGTGCAATGGCGTGATCTCGAGTCATTTCAACCTCCGCCTCCCGGGTTCAAGCAATTCTCCTGCCTCAGCCTCCCAAATAGCTGGGATTACAGGTGCCCCCCACCACACCTGGCTAATTTTTGTATTTTTAGTAGAGATGGAGTTTCTCCATGTTGACCAGGCTGGTCTCAAACTTCTGGCCTCAAGTGATCCACCCACCTCGGCCTCCCAAAGTGCTGGGATTACAGGTGTGAGTCACCATGCCCAGCCATCTTTGAGGTTTTCTACTGAAAACAACTCACTAACAAGCTTTTTCCTTATAGACAACAGCTATAGTAGTATAATAGGCAGTTTCAGAAGGCACTTCTTTTGTTTCCTTCATAGAGTGTGATTGAGATGAGATACAGAAGATACTAATGTTTCTTTGCAAACCAGTCTTTCATTATATAGAAACTTCTTCTTTATACCTAAACGTTTTGTTAAGAAGGATTTTTTTTATTTTTTTAGTAAAGGTTTTTAGTACTATTAAATCATGAGACAAGCTGAGCCCATTGGAAGAGTAGGAGCCAGAATTATTGAGAAAGTTCTATTTTACTGATAATGGAGACAAAAATTTAAAAAAGACCACTGAACATTTTAGAGTAAATGAGAGAGCCCCATATTAAAAATCTCAGTAACTTGCATCCCACATAATTTTATACATATATATATTTCTCACTTTTTAGATCTATGAAAATTACAGTCTGATAGGATATATAGTCTTAATATCTAGACATAGTCTTCATGCTGTTGTGTGTTTTCCTCTATGGATAGAATAATGAGTTATTGGCTTTTCTTTATTTCTTGGATAAATCTTAAAGTAGAGGCAAAAGACAAAAAAAAGGCAATGAAATAGGATCTATTTTGTATTCAGATGAAGAAGAGAGAAATAGATAACTCTCACTTTTTGCTGTATTGTGCTCTTGGAAGTTGTTTGAAAGCAGAACCAGTGAAAAACAAGTTGTTGTTGTCTGGGTTTTTTCCAGGCCTTCAGTTGCCTGCTTTTGCTCATAGGCTGGCAAAGTAAAATGCTGACTGAGTTTATAAATGGATCTATAGAAACTGATGAATCAGGTCCTGAAACCAAAAGATGAATAGATGTGACTAGCAAAAAGTGAAATAAAGGTGATTTTCAAGCATCAAATGTTCGAAGTTGAAAGGCATTTGAGTTTATTTATGTTTGCCCTCAAATTGTAAACTCTGACAGGTACTTAAGAGCCTTTCCCAGAAAATGGTTTTAACAAGTCATGTACAGTCAGTATTAATGCTCACAGCCTAAAACTGAAGACGACCTAGCACCTTTTAAGTTAAATGTCTAGTTACTTTCATCTATGAAGGCTCTGTAAGAAATGAAGTAGTTGTATACAGATATACAGTCCACAAAGTTTCATTCATTAGCACACACAAGAAGCTGGACATATTGTCTGACTCACTTTAGATGGTGTTTTCTAACAATTTTCATTCATTCACTCTTATGTTTATTAAGTAATATCTGTGTGCCAAACCCTCTTCCAAGGCTGGAATTACTGCCGTGAACAAACAGATAAAGTTGTTCTCCGATGGAGCTTGCTTTCTATTTCAGGGGCAGGAGTGGCAGGAAACAGACAAAAGACATATCAGTAAAATATCGGGCAGTGGTAAGTGTTCTGCACAACATTAACATAAGGTGCTGTGAAGTTCAATGACTGCTACCAACACCAGCCTGAGGTGAGAGAAGGCCTCTATGAGAGTGTGGTATTTAATTTGAGAGCTGACTAGACAAGATATCAGTCTTTTGCAGATTTGAGGAGAAAGTGTTCCAGCTATAGAAAATAGCAGTTGCAAAGGCCCTAAGGCCTCCAGGTTGGAGGAACAGCAATAACTGCAGTCCAGTGACTGTGAGGTATAATAGACAATGGGAAAGTGACAGGAAATAAGATCAAATAGGGGTCAGGACAGGGAGTTTCATTTTATTCTAAATGAAGTAAAAAGCCAATACAGAGTTTAAACAAGGGATCAACAAAACCTAATTCATGTCTTCTCCTCCTCCCCTCCCTCCTCCCCCTCCTCCTCCC
>NW_016803882.1:3253421-3369228 GCF_001698545.2 Rhinopithecus bieti | reverse complement strand
TCCTCCTCCTCCTCCTCCTCTTTTTTTAATTAGAAATGGGGTCTCACTGTGTTGTCCAGGTTGGTCTTGAACTCCTGGCAATCCTCCCACCTCAGCCTCCTGGAGTAGCTGGGACTACTAGTGCAAGCCACCATACTTGGCTAACTCATACATCAAAGACATCATTCTGGCTGTTCTAAGGAGAATTCGTTGGAAAAGGCAAATGTAAAATTTTTAAAAAGTGTTTAAAAAACACCACTAAACTATGCAAGAGAGTATAATAGCTTAGACTAAGGAGAAGAAGTGAAGATAGGAAAAACTGAAAGGATTCCAGGGATATTTGGAATTAGAGTTTATAGGATGTGAGGATCAGAAGACAGTGAGGGAAAGAAGGGAATAACTACCAGATAGCTGGCTCAGATAATTGGGTAGATAGCATGGTGTTTATTGAGATGGGCAAGACCAGAAGAAGAGCTGGTTGGGGAAAAGCCTGAATCTTTGTTTCATTGATGTTCAACTGGAGATGCCTACTGGACAGCCATATGCAGAGGTCAGTTGGACCTCTGAGTCTGGAGTTCAGGGAGACACAGAGGGGAACTAGAATGTTAGGTGTCATCAGTATATGTATGGTATTTAAAACCATTTGAGATAATGTAATAAATGAAGAGAATAATCCCAGGGATGCTTGGCATTTGGAAGTTAAACAGAGGAGAAAGAGTGAAGGACAATGAGAATGAGCAGCCAGTGAAACAGAAAACCAGGAGGAAGATTTACTAAAAATTCATAGTTTTGCCTACTGTAAGATCTGGTGATCCTCTCCTCCCCTTTAGCTGTATTTGGGGAAACAAATAAGCAAACACAAATTCCAGAATAATTGTAAGCCTCTTGGTAATGCTAATTATGTGAATTAGCTGAACCTCACAAAATACATTTATTTGTTTCGCGTAGATAACTGCTAGGAGAAGGGAGAGGAAGCAGTGATGTTAGGAAATGACTTCATCTGCAATGAAAGCATAAAGAGGCATGATACCTACGCATGATACCTACACATTATGAAAATATCATGTCAAAATTCATAAAGCAAAACCTATAGGACATAAAAGAAAAAAAGGCAGAAATATGTTAGTTGTGGTAGACTTTAATACTCCTCTCTCAGCCCGTGACTGATTTATTGCCTTTGGAAATGTGAAACAATCAGGATAAAGTCTCTGGTTAATTTCTTCTTACAGCTCTTTGATCCATGCTTTGAGAATGAAAAGCTAAAGCTACATAAAGCCATAGAAAAATAGCCAGAACATGGATCAGTGTATTAAAATACTTTCATTTATTTTATTCTTATTGTCTATATTTAAACTGTACAACATGAAGTTTTGATATGGATATACAAGTGCATAGTTAAGTGATTACACGGATCCAATGTACTTTTAAGGTGCTCTACATGCAGCCGGGCACGGTGACTCACGCCTGTAATACTTTGGGAGGCCGAGGTGGGTGGATCATGAGGTCAAGAGATCGACACCATCCTGGCCAACATGGTGAAACCCCGTCTCTACTAAAAATACGAAAATTAGTTGGGTGTAGTGGCATGTACCTGTCATCCCAGCTACTCGGGAGGCTGAGACAGGAGAATCGCTTGAACTCGGGAGAAGGAGTTTGCAGGGAGCGGAGATCCCACCACTGCATTCTAACCTGGTGACAGAGCGAGAGTCCATCTCAAAAAAAAAAAAAAAAAAAGGAAAAGAAAAAAAGAGGTGCTTTACATGCTGAAGACCAAAACCTTCTATGGAGAAGAGGCATGTGAATAACTTGCTTCTATCACATTTGGTAACTATCAGCATGTATATGTAGGCACTAACTAGAAACTCCATCTTCCTGGTCACTATGCCTTGTTTTGTTATGATAAAACACAACAAAACAAACAAAAACTTTCCCCAAAAAAGTCTTCTTGAAATTAAATGAAGCCTCTTACTTTGAATACCAAGTCTTTGTAACAGAGAGATTTGGGCCAATTGTCATGTAAATGACATAGAGGGACACTTCAGTTCAAAAGAAAAGATTAAAGTAGAAATATTTTCTTTTTGCTGGTCATTACTAAGAGGAATCATATTAAACTTTAAAAACATTGACTAAATAGGGATTTCTATTTCCTTTTATATTACAAGGGAGTTCTCTATTCTAGTTTCTATTGTTTGAATTGGAGAACAAAATCAGTGACGGGGTAGAAAGAATTTGCTTTCTACAAGAAGGCAAAAACAGGAGTGCTCTAGGAAAGGAACCAACTACAAATGTGAAAGCACTTTACAGAAAAGAATCAGGCCATACATGACTGGACACCATCCTTCATGTAGACTGGGATCATGTGTTTTGCTTACTGTATGTGGAACAGTATCTGGCAAAGTAGATGTTCTCTAAGTGGCACCAGAATGAATAAATGAATGAAACTACCATGTAGGTTGAACTGTGATAGGTTTCAGTTGAAGAGAGGGACAAACTTCTAAGAGGAGGTATAATTTCTTTTTCTTTCTTTTCTTTTCTTTTTTTTTTTTTTTTTTTGAGACAGTCTCATTCCGTCACTTAGGCTGGAGTGCAACGGCGCAATCTCATCTCACTGCAACCTCTGCCTCCCGGGTTCAACTGATTCTCCTTCCTCAACCTCTCGAGTAGCTGGGATTACAGGCACCCACCACCATGCCCGGCTAATTTTTGTATTTTTAGTAGAGATGGGGTTTCTCCATGTTGGCCAGGCTGGTCTCAAACTCCTGACCTCAGGTGATACACCCTCCTCGGCCTCCCAAAGTACTGAGATTATAGGCGTGAGCCACTGCGCCTGGCAAGGAGATCTAATTTCTTTCAGTGTCAAGTACCAATTAGGATGCACAGTTGACCCTTCAACAATATGGGCATTGTGCCGGAGGGGGAGTCCAACCACCCATGAAAATCTTCATATACCTTTTGGCTCCCTCAAAACTTAGCTATTAATAACCTATTGTCGACTAGAAGACTTACCAGCAGCATAAATAATTGATAATGCATAGTTTGTATGTTATATGTAGTCTATACTGTATTCTTACAATAAAGTAAGCTAGATAAAGGAAACTTATAGAGAAAATCATAAGGAAGAGAAAAGATATTTACTAATAACTAAATGGAAGCGAATCCCCATAAAGGTCTTTATCCTGGTCATCTTCAGATTGAGTAGGGTACGGAGGAGGGGTTGGTCTTGGTGTCTCATGAGTGACAGAGGTGGGAGAATATCTGTGTATAGGTGGACCAAAACTTTTCAAATCTGTATTGTTCAAGGGTCAGCTGTCTACTTGTCTCAGGTCCTTTTTAAAAATAAGATCACATCACTTGTGAAAGAGAACACAAGCAAACAGGAGGGCTAATTATCAAGATTATAGGTCAGAAAATATTATGAGATTTTTGTGAAAAGGAAGGGTATAAAATGTACTGTTTTTCACTTAAAGAATTTCTGTTCTTGTTATGAAGATGAAAATTCAGTTGTGCATACATGGGAAATAATTCTAAAATTAAATAACTTGGGTCTATAAATAAAAGATTGTTTGAACAGTTTTTCCTCTAAGGGCTGACAGCCAATTAAACAATCAGTAAAAAGAACAGCATTAGTCATAAATAGATTTCCCTCAGGAGATCAAGCGGGCAGATCACTTGAAGTCAGGAGTTTCAGACCATCGTGGCCACCATGGTGAAAACCCATCTCTACCAAAAATCCAAAAAATTAGCCAGGTGTGGTGGTGTGCACCTGTAATCCCAGCTACTCAGAGGCTGAGGCACGAGAATTGCTTGAACCTGGGGTGGAGGTTGCAGTGAGCTGAGATCATTCCACTGTACTCCAGCCTGGGTGACAGAGAGAGACTGTCTCAAACTAAATAAATAAATAGGTTTCCCTATTCTGTAGTGATGCGATCTTTCAAGAGGTTTAAAAAAAACATGTTGCAATTCTGTTGATTGAGTTCCTCAGCTCTGATTATCAGTCTCATTTGATCATTAACCTAATTGGTATCTAACTCAAGGAAAACTATTCAGTGATTGCTTCTTGATTTTTTAAAAAAATATTTTGACTGGTGAGTGTAACAACTTATTTATATTGTGTCTTAAGCTGTGCCTGCTATACTGTTGTTTTGATTCAACTTGGAAATATAATTTACTAATAAAAACACTGAATTAGCAGTAATGGGTCAAATTGGGCTGTGATGAAATTCACAGAACTCAGAAAATTGAGGGATCATCAGGGATTTGATTCCATGAAAGACAATCTGGAATTACTCTATTGTAGCTTCAGACATAGAGAAGCTCTTGATATAGTACAAATCCTTTATTTATAGGTATGAAAAGGAAGGTCTAGTATTGAATGTGCACTATTTGGCAGGTGTTATGCTGGTAGGATCATGTATGGTACCTCATTTCATTCCCACAGAAAACTGGGATTCATAAAGCAAAGTGATTTTCCTCTGGCCAATGATGCTATATAAGTAGGCTAATTCAGGAGCCGAATTTGTTTTTCTACCTTCTAATATAGTAATGGTGGCTTAACGATGGGGATATCTTCTGAGAAATGTGTCAGTAGGCAATTCCATCACTGAATGTGCTTATACAAATCTAGATGGTACAGCCTACTACACACCTCAACTACATGATATAACCTATCGTTCCTAGGCTACAAACCTGTACATCAAGTCACTGTACTGAACACTAGACAACTGTAATACAAGGGTAAGTATTTATACATCTAAACTTATCTAAACTTAGAACATGTACATTACAAAATACAGAATAAAAGACAAAAAATGGTATACATGTGTGAGGCACTTCCCATAAATGGAGCTTACAGGACTAGATGTTGCTCTGGTGAGTCAGTGAGTAAGTGGTGAGTGAATGTGAAGGCCTAGGCCATTAATGTGCATTACTGTAGATGGTCTAAACACTGCACACTTGGCTACACTAAATTTATAACAAAAATATTTCTTCAATAATAAATTAACCTTAGCTGGCCAGGCATAGTGGCTCAGGCCTGTAATCTCAGCACTTTGAGAGGTCAAGGTAGGAGGATCACTTGAGCTCAAAAGTTTGAGAGCAGCCTCCAAAAAAAGAAAAAAAAGGGTATGGGAAGAGGACTGGGCACAGAGTAAGATCTAGGCCAATGCCAATTCTTTTTCTCACTAAAATGGAGACATTTGACAAGTTTTTAATTGCCCTTGAATTTGGTTTTCTTCTTTCCAAAGTAGAGATCTATCTCATGGGGTTTCATCAAATAATGTATGTCAAAAAAGAAAAACCTCAAAACAGTAAAGGCCATACATGAGTGGTTCTCAATCCTATTGTACCGTTTTTAGAAGTTTCTAAGGCATCTTAAATACCTTGAAATGAAGTTCATAGCTGCTAATAATGTATCTACAAAGATGATTTTAAACAATCAAAATACTACCCGTCACATAGAAGAGAAAGAAAGGAAAATAATTGGTAATAACAATAAAACACAGATCCGTAATTCCTCCACAATTCTGAAATCCAAATGGCTCAGAAATCCAAAAACATTTCACAACTTACTCGGCAGCAATCCTGATATAGGCCCACATGAAGCTGTTGTGGCCTTTATTTTCCTGAGATATTTTCAAGGCAGGATATGCTTTATGCATCAGAAATTAAACTCTTACCTAGGCAATTGAATACACAGGCTATCTTCTTAGAGAAAACTAAAATTTGTAAAGCCTCACATGGAAAAGATTGAGGTGGATTACATCCAATGTTTGTTTTGAAGAGCAGAGTGAGTTTCTCTGCACCACAGTCTGATGTGCAGGGATGGAAAGGCTGGGCTTGCCTGAGCTGCAGCTGACTGGGGATGGGTTGCGAGGGGGCAGCTGGATCCTAGCAGGGCTAAAAGCAACCTGGTTTCTTCAGTTATTATAAATGTTTTAGGTTGGTGTTATTTGTTTCAGGAGTTGAGTATCAACAACGATGCTCGAAATCACAAATAATTGCTGTGGAAGGACCGTCTGTTGCCTAAAATTTAACCAAACATTTTATTGCAGAAAAGCCTCTGAGCCATATGGTCCTACCCACCTCCTGAAAGACATTTATAGTTCACTCTTTCCTATAAACAGTTTAAAGTAACCATGATAAACATTCTGGAGAAAAGCTAAACTTGCATTTGCTCTTCTCCTGTTGATTATTTGCGATAATAAGAAAATGTTTACACATGCAGAGGTGAAGTTTATGTGGGAGGCCCTAATGCATACACTCCTTATACGGTGATTTACTGCTTGTTTATGTTGAGAATCAGAAATAATGAACATAATTTTCCAAACTGACACATCATTTCAATAGCTCCTGTGTACGAGGCTCTGATATGTAGATTGTCAATAAGATATTAATTTCATACAGAATATGTTAAGGAGCAAGATATATGTTGTCTCAGTTTTTTTTTTCTTCCAATGTTGACCACAAATTTTTTTTCCTAAGGCAAAGGTGTCATGGAAAATATATTTCCAGAAGCATTTTAAATTTTCAGAGGAAGACCTAGGACTTGGGAAACCAAAGTCATGGCAAGATTGAAATGAGTTACAGGTTCAGAATCTGGTTCCAAATGTCTGGAAGTCAGTACATACACAAATTAACATAATTTTGCTAGTACTTCTTGGAATTTTCTACTTAACGAGAATAGACATCAATGGAGAGTGGCATTCTAAAATGAAAAAATAGCTTATATTCTATGCAGAACCTGGCCTACTCACCTCTTTGTCTCAAGAAAAGATTGCTATGGGAATGATGTCTATTTGTAGTAAATGTCTTATTAAAGGGAAATTAGAAAGAATTGATAGGTAAAAGGTATTCAAATATTGTATCAGAGAAAACACTTTATTATTTCTTATTCTTACATGGTTTGAACAGTCTAAGCAAAATATTGAACACGGTACAGAGATAGATACCGTACACTCTTGGACTCACAGTAGAAGTTTACACGTTAGAATATTACCCTCTGGACACAAACAAATGGAAGAACATACCATGCTCATGGATAGGAAGAATCAATATCGTTGGAAAATGGCCATACTGCCAAGGTTAAAGATTCATGCCATCCCCATCAAGCTACCAATGAGTTCTTCACACAATGGAAAAAACTGCTTTAAATTCATACGGAACCAAAAAGAGCCCACATTGCCAAGACAATCCTAAGTCAACAGAACAAACTGGACACACGCTACCCTACTCAAACTATACTACAACTACAGTAACCAAAACAGCATGGGACTGGACCAAAACAGAGATAGATAGACCAACATGGAACAGAAACAAGAGTCTCAGAAATAAATACCACATCTACAGTCATACTGATCTTTGACAAACCTGAGAGAAACAAACATGGGAAAGGATCCCTCATTTAATCAAATGGTGCCGGGAAATTGGGCTACCATAAGTAAAGAGCTGAAACGGATCCTTTCCTTACTCCTTCATACGCAGATAATTCAAGATATTAGAGACTTAAATGTTAACCTAATTTATCCCCATAAAAACCCAGAAGACAACCTAGGAGTACCAATTCAGGACACTAGCATGGCAGGACTTCAGTCTAAAACCACACAAAAAGCAATGGCAAACAAAAGCGAATTGACAAATGGGATCTCATTAAACTCAAAGACTCTGCACAGGCAAAGAAACTGACCATCAGAGTGAACAGGCCAACCTACAGAATGGGAGAAAATTTTTTGCAATCTACTCATCGAACAAAGGCTGAATCCAGAACCTCAAAGAACCAAACAAATTTACAGGAAAAAAACAAACAACCCCATCAAAAGGGGCAAAGGAACTGACAGACATTTCTCAAAAGCAAGACATCATGACAGCCACAGCCAGACACATGAAAACAAGCTCATCATCACTCGCCATCAGAAGAAATGCACAATCAAAACCACATGAGATACCATCCACACGTGAATGGCAATCATTAAAAAGTCAGAAAACAACAGGCTGCTGGGAGGATGTGGAGAATAGGAACACGTCTCTATACACTATTGGTCGCGGATTGTCCAAACTAGTTCAATCCATTATGGAAAAGAGTATGGCAACTCCAAGGATCTAGACAGATGAGCATATGACCAGCCATCCCCCACTATCGGCGATAACCCCCAAAGGATATAAATCATGCTGCTATACACATAGACACATGCCACGTATGTTACGCGCAGCTATTCACGATACGCAAAGAACTGGAACAACCCAAATGTCCCATCCAGTGAAGACGGATAAAAAAATGTGGCACATATCACACCATGGAATACACCTGCGCCATAACGAGAGAGAGAGTTTCGCATCCTCTCTGTAGGACATGGAGCAGCCGAAACCATCATTCTTACAAACTATCACCAAGAACCAGAAAACCAAACACTGCATGTTCCTCACCCATAGTGGGAACTGAACATGAGATCACACGGACTCGGGAAGGGGAACATCACACACGCGGGGGCCTATCACCGGAGCGGAGGGGAGGGGCAGGGGGAGGGGGAGGGGGAGGGGGGAGGCCCATTACATTGCAGTTATTACCCTGAATATAAATGACAGCCGAACTGATGGGTGCTGACGAGTTGATGGGTCAGCACACCAACATGCACAAATACATACTGCAACAAACCTGCACGCTACTGGCAGCATGTACCTGAGACACCTTAAAAGTATCAATAATAACTAGATAACAACAACTAAAAAAAGAATATTACCCTCTGTACTTTTGTTTTTCCACCAGATCTATCTTTTGAAACATGTAATAGCTCCTAGTTGCCAAGAGAGTGAACTCAAATCTTCTTAGTATAGCATGCAAAGGTTTTTACAATTAAGCCCCAATTTCCTTTCTAGGATTAGCTATTTCTCACTTATTCTAGCCTCTAGCCTATGTGCTCTAGACTTTAGTGGTTCTGTACTTTTTGCTATCCTTTGGGCAATAAATTACCTTCCATGCCTCTGTACCTTTGTTTATACTGTCTTCTCATCTTGGAATGCCCTTCCTCTTTTTTATATTTCATAAAATACAACTTAGGGCCCAACTCAAATGTCACCTCCTCCATAAAGCCTCCCCAACTCAAAGTCAGTCCAAAACACTCCCTCTTTAGTTTACATCACAATTGTAGCACCAAGCAAAGCCCACTTTTTATTACCAGTCCATTCTGTATGTGTTATCCCTCCAACTAGATTTAGAGCTTATTTAAGGCAAACATTGTCTTGTTATCATTGTAGTAGATGGTCAATTAAATGTTTGTTTTTGAGAATGATTTGATTAGAAGGAAATTAGGGCTGGGCACGGTGACTCACACCTGCAATCCCAGCACTTCAGGAGGCCGAGGCAGGCAGATCACTTGAGGTCAAGAGTTCAAGACCAGCCTGGCCAACATGATGAAACTCCGCCTCTACCAGAAAAGACAAAAAAGTAGTGGGGCATGGTAGCACAAGCCTGTGATCCCGGCTACTTGGGAGGCTGAGGTGGGAGAATCGCTTGAACCAGGGAGGTGGAGGTTGCAGTGAGCCAACATCATACCACTGCACTCCAGCCTGAGCGACAGAGCAAGACCTTGTCTAAAAAATAGAAGGAAATGAGTGTGATGGGTGAACACCTAAACTTTATCCTCCCCAAATAAACAAAATGAAACAAGGCAAACATCAGAATTATAATTTAAGGATATTAAGAAGTATTTTCCAGAGACCCTGTTTCAAAGCTAAAAGTTCAGCCAAAAAAGCTTGAGGAGGCATGGAGGATCAAGAAGCAAAGAGTTGCTATCAGTAACTTAAACAATTTGATCCTTGTCTTTGTGAAGCCAGAGCAGTTGTGTCCTTGAATTTCCTGATTTGACTGCCAGAAGAACATGAAATTTGGTGGTTGTGGCGGGGACATTAAAGACTGGTTAGAACATGAGAGTGATAAAGACAATTATTGAAGAGAGAGGGAAGAATCCCCCTTCCTGGGAAAAAAAGGGCATCTCCTCATCCTTGTGCTGGGAAGGAAGGCTCTGAATTTGGGCTCCCGTTTCCTTTCTCATTGCTCTGTTTTACCAGGAGGCAATAGTGCAAAGCAGTGCATCCAGGTTCCTGGGTAGAAATGAGTGGAGCCTAGGTCATGGTTACTAGGGCAGGAGGGAGGATAACAAGGGCTGGGCAAAAAGAATCATGTTATCAAGCAATCAGATGGCTCTGACAGTGAGATTGAAAGAGAAAGTTAGAAAAGAGATTTTTGCTGCAAAGTCAAACAGAAATTCAAATGTGCACTCCCATATTATTTCCCACAATGTTCCACTTTTGCCAAGTTTGAGAAAAATTATAATTATTATCAATATATGAAATAATAGTAGTAGATATCATAGTTTAAAAGGTCAAAGATCTGTATATCTATATATTCCTTTCTGTTTTTTTTCTTTTCTCCATTTTGTTAAAAGGTAGTTGAGGGCAACTCCCTGGGAGAAGACTTTACAAATTTTTCTTCAAATGGTTCTGGGAAACTTCCTCTCTCCTTCTCTTGCCAACTGACTTTTCTTTAGCTCGGAACACACAGGCCTGAGATTAGTGAACAAAAAAGCACTGCAACCATCCCACCTTTGCCACCATCTCTTTCCTGGCTCATAGCTTAAAACAAAGGTTTAAGAGACTCTTCTATGCTCTTTCTTGGATTCTGCCTTCATTTATTTATTATCAAATAATTTCTAGCCCAGGTGCAGTGGTTCACATCTATAATCTCAGCACTTTGGAAGGTGGAAGTAGGAGGATCAATTAAGCCTAGGGGTTCGAGACCAGACTGCGCAACGTGGTGAAACTCCATCTCTACAAAAAATACAAAAAATAGCCAGGTGTGGTGGCATGCACCTGTAGTCCAAGCTATTCGGGAGGCTGAGGTGGGAGGATTGTTTGAGCCTAGGGGTTAAGGCTGCAGTGAGCTGTAATTGTATCACTGCACTCCAGCCTGGGTGACAGAGTGAGACCCTGTCTCTTTTTTTTTTTTTTTTTTTGAAGAAATGAGATCTCACTGTGTCACCCAGACTGGAGTGCAGTGGCTATTCACAGACACTACCACTTTGAACCACAGCCTAGAACTCCTGGCTTCAAGCAATGGTCTTGCCTCAGCCTCCCAAATAGCTAGCACTACAGGTGCTGCTACCCCACCTGCATTTTATTTAATTCTTTATCAACCTGCACTCACAGAGTTGTGGTGTAAATTAAAGGAGATGAAATATGTAAAATAATCTAGCATAATGTCCACTTAAAGTGCTCAATAAAATTATTCTATTCCTGCTTAGTCCCCTGAAGGTCTGAAGATTCTATCTTTGCTCTATCATAGTCACCTGCCCACTGGGTTGCCAGGTTTCCTATAGATATTGTCATATCTAAAATTCAATCACAGTTCAGTTAATTTGGCTCCAATGATCTCTTCTCTTGCCAGCCCATTCCCATCCCGGAACTTTATGTGCCAGCCATTTTGAAATGCCTGCCAATCCCCAAATATCCTGTGCTCTGCCATAAATCTTCATGATTGCATAGGTTGTATCTGATGCACTGATTCCCGTTTCCCTTTTGTGAATGGCACGTTTCTTCTCATACTTTAAGATTCAGCTGAATATATGCACCGTGTGTTAATAGATATGCATGAAGTTGATAGATGATTTTTTAGAAAATAAACAAAAAAGATTTAGCTAAAATGTCCTTACTTTTTAATACCAGTATATCCAAATATGTATTGCCACAGTATATTTCCACTCTTTGCTTTCATGTTTCTTCTGTTAGACTATGAATTTTAGAACATAGCTTATTCATCTTTGATGGTGCCTACTGCGTTGCCTGGCATATAACAGGTACTCAATGAATAAATGAATGAATGAATTTTCCTATGCTCAGGTCCAACAAAGTACATCGTAAATGGTTATATTGTTTTTTAAATCTCAAAGAAGACTTACACCTGAAATAAATGGAGCAACAGCAATTTTGGAGTTGTTTTTGTTGTTGTTGTTGTTGTTGTTATTTTTTTGCTTTTGTTTTTTTTTTGGCTGGAGAGACAACCACAGTACCCACTAAGCCTGACACACTTCAGTTCTATCAACAACTGATTTCACTATTTTTTAAATATATATTATTATTATTATTTGAGACAGGGTCTTGCTCTGTTGCCCAGGTTAGAGTATTGTGGCACACTCACATCTCATTGCAGCCCTAACCTCCTAGGCTCAAGCGATTCTCCCATCTCAACCTCCTGAGTATCTGGGACTGCAGGCATGCACCAGCATGCCCAGCTAAGTTTTGTATTTTTTTGTAGAGATGGGGTTCACGATGTTGCCCAGGCTGGTCTCAAACTCCTGAGCTCAAGCGGTTTTCCCACCTCAGCCTCTCCAAGTGTTGGGATTAGAGGTGTGAACCATCATGCCAGGCTGATGGCTTTGGACAATTTTAAACACCGCTTTCCTCCATACTCTTTTTTCAACTTGTTATTCAGAGACTCACCTCTCAATTCTCCTCACATCCTTCCTAAACACACACACACACACACACACACTCACACATACACACACACTTCAGAGGATTTTCTCAAGATAATTCAACATGATGATGACCTTTAAGAAGAAACCAGAGTAGAGTAAACAATGAGCACTTTGAAGAAACATTTTGTTGTCAGCTTATATTTGGGCTGAAGGCAGTGGCAGAGGGGAACCCTGGAGGAGTCAGGAGGTGCGGAGGAACCTCTACCATAAAAGCTACAACCCACCTCCCTCCCATTGTTTACACAGAAAAAAAAAATAGCTAATTGACGTAGGATGTGGGTGAGCTTGGTTTTCATCTCAATCCTGTTTTGCCTCATCTTGCGGTTGCCTTAGGAGCACATCAGGGCCAACCATTTCCAGTGCTTTAGGGGGTAAAAAGAAATAAAATAAAACAACTCAGAGACTTTGGATCCTCCTCCCAGACTCCGGCCAGCTAAAAGAGCAATTCCAATCCCCAGGAGCTATGATTAAGTAAAAATTATGAAAATGTCAAATTCAAGATCTTGAGAGATTACACTAATTTAAGCCCTCGATATTTTATTCCTATTGATAAAATAACCTGGTTAGAAATCCTTCTGGCACCAGAATCTCTAGCAAATAGCATTAAACATTAGTCATTGGCAAAAGAAGTCTTGAGTAGGGAATTTTCAAGTCCTTTTGGTGGTTTACGTTGTTTTCTGTCCATGTGGGTACACCTACGTCAGTTGGTGATAAAAATAAACGCATTTCCTTAGCTTAGATTTAGGTGATATTAAAAGTAACAATGATTTAACAATTGCTTCTAAGGTGTTGCATATAATATTTTGTTCATGTTAAAATTTAGTGGAGGCTCAAACTGAAGTGAACATATATAACTAAGCTAGCTTAGGAAAGTCAGAGTAATATGCTCTGATGAATTACCTAAACTTTAAAATAATGTTCGACTAAAGTTAATGATTACCTATAAAAATTTCAACCCCTAAGATTAACACTTTGGAAAAAGTTATCACAAGGTGTTATAGTAAGAAAGTAATCCTTCCTTTTACCATACAATCCATTATAGAACAACTGCTGCCTTACACATTATTATTATTATTATTTTTTGACACAGGGTCTGGCTTTGTCACCCAGGCTGGGGTGCAGCCTTGACCTCCCTGGTTCAAGCAATCCTCCCACCTCAGCCCTTCAAATAGCTGGAACTACAGGCAGGCACCACCATGCTAGGCTAATTTTAAAAAATATTTTTTGTAGAGATCGGGTCTCACTGTGTTGCCCATGCTGGCCTCAAACTCTTGGACTGAAGCAATGCTCCCTCCCCAACTTCCCAAAATGCTGGGATTAGAGGTGGGAGCCACTGCACCCACTTTTTTTTTCAGTTTCCTTTAAGCAAAAATTAAAAATTGCTGACTAAGAGAATATAATAGAATCAAACATGTCTCTTACTCTTCTAGTACGCTGATGTCCCAAGATTATCAATTTCCTCTTTATGTAACTACATATGATGTAAATGTTTTCCACGGTGATTAGCTTCATTGTTATTTTGCAGAAGCGTTTCAGAGGGACTTGCTATATCATTGAAAAACCAAGAGAAGGATGAGACAACCTTATTAAAAGTATTTCAGGGCTGGGCACGGTGGCTTATGCCTGTAATCCCAGCACTTTGGGAGGCCGATGCGGGTGGATCACGAGATCAGGAGTTCAGATGAACCTGGCCAACAAAGTGAAACCCCATCTCTACTAAAAATACAAAAAAAATTAACCAGGTGTGGTGGTGGGTGCCTGTAATCCCAGCTACGTGGGAGACTGAGGCAAGGAGAATCACTTGAACCTGGGAGGTGGAGGTTGCAGTGAGCTGAGATTGAGCCACTGCACTCCAGCCCACACGACAGTGTGAGACTCTGTCTCAAAAAATAAAAATAAAAATAAAAAAATAAAAGTATTTTAGTTTTTTGAGCGCTAAATGTCCTTGGATATGAATTAAGAAAACATACCATATTTTCCCCATGGCTATCTTACTAAATAGTGCTGAGGTTTACATTGTCTCACCTTCCTTCCTGACTTTAACCTTCTCCCAGGAGTGTGGAGAAGCTTTGCATGGAAATGAGAATCCTCTTAAGCCTTTTACTCATTTTTCTCCTCGACTCTAGTAAGCAAGAAGAAATACAAATAAGATATTCAAGAGGGTGAACCCCAAAGTTTTGATCTGCATTGCTGCTGCCAATATAAATACTCCTTCTGTCTACAGGAAATCGATCTTCTTTTTTTTTTTTTTTTTTTTTTTTTTTTTTTTTTTTTTTTTTTTGAGACAGAGTCTCACTCTGTCACCCAGGTTGGAGTGCAGCGGCTCAGTCTTGGCTCACTGCAATCTCCACCTCTCTGGTTCAAGCAATTCTTGTGCCTTAGTCTCCCAAGTAGCTGGGATTACAGGCATGTGCCACCACGCCCGGCTAATTTTTGTATTTTTAGTANTTTTTTTTTTTTTTTTTTTTTTTTTTTTTTTTTTTTTTTTTTTTTGAGACAGAGTCTCACTCTGTCACCCAGGTTGGAGTGCAGCGGCTCAGTCTTGGCTCACTGCAATCTCCACCTCTCTGGTTCAAGCAATTCTTGTGCCTTAGTCTCCCAAGTAGCTGGGATTACAGGCATGTGCCACCACGCCCGGCTAATTTTTGTATTTTTAGTAGAGACAGAGTTTCACCATGTTGGCCAGGCTGGTCTCGAACTCCAGGCTGGTCTCGAACTCCTGGTCTCAAGTGATCTTCCTGCCTTGGCCTCCCAAAGTGATGGGATTACAAGCATGAGCATCATGCCCAGTCAGGAAATTAGTCTTTCTATAAACTCTTAGACCTCCCAGAAGATGTGCCTTCTGAATCTATGCAAATCCACAAGCATAATGAAAAAATAAGTAAATCACTCGGCTGCTTTTGAATAGGCATCATACCCATGTTAGGAAAACAGAGACAGGTTCTTGTGACACAAAGCTGCCGTTGAATGAAATGCCATTTCAGATTGGATTTGGTCTGTGGCACTTTTGATTTCAAGGTTTTGTGTGACACAAATAGTGCTCTATATGTGTTATGAGCTCCAGAGATAGTTGTTAAAGCTGCTTTAAATAAACTGAGGTATAGTCCAGAATTCAACAAATTAGTCCATTTATCTGAGATTTTGTTTCCTTTCAAGCCCTTATTCTGGGGATATAAGAATAAAAATGTTTGGCTTGTTAACCATATAGAAGGAAAACTGCTAGTACCGAAGACCAAAGCAGACTTCTCAGCGAACATCCCCACTCCACAGCCACAGCCTCTTCTCATGTACAACAAAGCCAACTCTTCTCTCCTGTCTAGTGATCTTCAGGTGCTTAGAGCCAAATTTTAGGAAATTAGTAATCCGTATGAAACACCCTCACTTCTGATAAATCCTGGGGTGGTTCGTGAATATTAATTATGCCTTCCTTACTTAATCTTAATAGATGACAATTCTGGCTGTCATAAGAAGAAGATAAAAATGAACCTCAGCTCTTCTAAATAGGTAAGGAATGAATTAAAGAAAAGGGAGGAGAGAAGTGAGAGAAGTTAGTTGGCCAGTATCATTGTTTGTTTTTTGGTTAATGTTCATTTTGAATCAGGGCTAATACTTAGGCTTTGAACTGCACATTCAGAGCCTGTGTCACCCAGAAGGTGAAATAAGCAGTGAGGAAAATCACGTGGTTCAATAATCTCAAGAAATGAAGAAATGTACCAGCAGGATTCTTAGGGGAAATTCACTTGTGGACAGATGGTGTGCTTACCACCAGCCACTCTTGTCTTTGACTATTACAGTCAGCTCTCCATATCCATGGGTTCTGCATCCGTGGATTCAACCAAGCATGGATAAAAAGATATTTGGAAAAAAAATAAAACTAACGTAAATTTGAAAATACAGTATAACAATACTTTCTATAGCATTTATGTAACTCTAGGTATTATAAATAATCTAGGATGATTTAAAGTATTCAGGGGGATATACATAGGCTGTATACAAATACTATGCCATTTTATATGAAGGACATGAGCAACTGTGGATTTTGGTATCTGCAAGGAGTCCTGGGACCCATCTGTCAAGGATACAGATGAACAACTATAGTGTGTGTCACTCTCAGGTGATGATCGATCTTGGTACTGCCTTTTGTAAAGCATCCCATAATGGCTACTTTCCTCCCCAAATTCTCTGTGAATCACCACTATATGTAAGGGCAGCAGCTAGGAAATACTGTTTTGTTTGATCTTGCTCCAGAGAAAAATCAGTCACAGACATTTAAAGCTATTGGGGCTCTTTGAGGTGATTCAGTCCCATCTCCTCCTCCAAAGGTAAGATGGGCAAGGCTCAAAGGGGCAAAACGACATTTTCCAAGGTGGCCTCATTTGTTAGACCTGCTCTTCTTTATTGCTGGGTTTGTATTCGTCAAAGGCAACTCTTCCACTTTTGACAAAATTGTGGGACTCCCCAGGAAAGAATGCTGTTCCTCATTGTGGCATTGGGGAATGGACAGAAAAATACAATTAAAATGCCTGGGATTACCAAATCATGGATTCCCCCTTTAGGAAATGCCTGAGCCCTATCACAATCCACTAACCAGTCAACTGCTTTAATGATTTAGTTCATGTTACCTTGGCTCTTCTACAAAGTATAAAAATAGGTGATTAAAACATGTTTCATCTATTAAGAATTGCATGCAAGCAAAATGATGCATATATGAGAAACATAAGAAAATGGTATTGGGCTGGGCACAGTGGCTCACGCCTATAATCCCAGCACTTTGGGAGGTTGCAGCGGGAGGATTGCTTGAGCCCAGGAGTTTGAGACCAGCCTAGGCAACAAAGTATCTACAAAAAACAAAACCCAAAATAAAAAAAACTACAATTAACTGCATATGGAGAAGCACACCTATAGTGCCAGCTACCTGAGAGGCTGAGTCGGGAGGATCCCTTGAGCCCAGGAATTTGAGGTGGCAGTGAAATATGATAGTGCCACTGCCCTTCTGCCTGGGTGACAAAGTGAGACTCTATCTCAAGGAAAAAGAAAAGAAAGAAAGAAAGAAAGAAAGAAAGAAAGAAAGAAAGAAAGAAAGAAAGGAAGGAAGGAAGGAAGGAAGGAAGGAAGGAAGGAAGGAAGGAAGGAAGGAGGAAAGGAGGAAAGGAGGAAAGGAGGAAAGGAGGAAAGGAAGGAAGAAAGAGAAAGAGAAAGAAAGAAAGAAAGAAAGAAAGAAAGAAAGAAAGAAAGAAAGAAAGAAAGAAAGAAAGAAAAAGAAAGAAAGAAAAAGAGAAAAGAAAGGAAAGAAAGAAAAGAAGAAGGAGCGAAGGAAGGAAGGAAAGAAGGAAGGAAGGAGGGAGGGAGGAAGAAAGAAAGAAAAGAAAGAAAAAAAGAAAGAAGGAAGGAAGGGAAGGGAGGAAATTGTATTGCATATCTTAATCTTCAGACACTATCAAAGCATTGTGCCATTGATAATTGATCCAAGACAAGAACACACAATACAGTCCATACTGTCAAAAAATCCCTAGGATTTTTCTAAAGCCATACATTTTTTTTTCTCACTTTAAGAAACTTCGTAATAGAAATGCATTCCGGAAAAGCATGATTTTCTAGTAAATACAAGATATTTATACAAACAAAAAATAATCATAAATGCTTCTATCTAGGAAGGCTTGGTAAATAATATACAGATTGCTAATGCCTATTGTGGGAGAAAAATGTACATCAGCCCACAGAACAATAAGAACACTTACTTGCTAGAAGTTTGTTTTCGTACAGACACTTCTGGTACAAAATGGAAAACTTTGTAATATCTGCCCTTCCATTGTTTCCCCAGACATCTGGAACCATGGCTGTCTTTCTGCCTTAGCTGCCACTTGTCCTAGCATCCTTCCATGTTCAAGCTCTCTGAGTCTATTTCTTAATAAGGTTCACTTTGTTGCATCTTTTTGCATGTCAAAATCCACTTATTCCACTCTACTATTTCTTTACTTATGCTTCTAGTCCTTTGCCCGTTGTCACCAGAGGAAGTATATTACTAAGTTTACCACTTGCTTGGAATGAAAGATGTGAATGACCTGATAAACGCTCAGCCAAGCTTTATAAAGAGGCAAAAGATAAATGGAAAGGCTTGGACATTTAGCATAAAGATAGACACCCAGGCTGGGTGTGGTGCCTCATACCTATAATGCCAGCACTTTGGGAAGCCAAGGGGGGAGCACTGCTTGAGGCCAGGAAGTTAGAGAGTTTGATACCAGCCTGGGAAATCCTATCTCTACAAAAATGAAATTAAGAAAAAATTAGCTGGGCATGGTGGCACTTACTTGTACTCCTATCTACTTGAGAGGCTTGGATAGAAGAATGGATCGAGCCCAGGGGGTCAAGGTTGCAATGCGGTGAGTTATAATCATGTCACTGCACTCCAGCCTGGGCGATAGAGCAAGACCCTGACTCAAAAAAAAAAAAAAAAAAAAAAAAAGACATACTTTCTGAGATACTCATAGTTGTTGTATCCAACAGTTCTTCCTTGGGTAGTTATTTAACTAGACTCACTTTTTCCCAAGTTTGGAATACACCGCCTACCTTGATTAAACTAGTTTAAGGTTAGCTTGACAGTATTCTGAAAAACAGTTGATTCAATGGAGCCTGCTTTTAATGGCATGTCCTCAATACATCTATTTCTAAATCTTTATTTTTTCTTAGTCAAGCGTACGCTATATAGAGTACACTATTTGTGGTACATGGTGAACTAAGACTTTTGACCCAATCACAGGCTTTATGAAATGGCATCAAAAAGCGTCTTAAATTTTTTCCGAAAATTTTTAAAAAGGGAAAACAACTGGACTTTGGAATATCTCAGAAGCCACTTGGGTTTCTCTTTCAAGACTTTCCTTCCAGGGACTTCCATTGTTCCGCACCCTGAGGGAAGCGTTTCACCTTTTCCCTGTAGTGGAAATAAGCAACAACAGAGCTGCTTTGTGAACCAGAAAATGATGAAGCCTTTCCAAATGAGGAGGATGTGGGAAGTGCCAAAGAGCCAGAGGGGCCAGGCAGGAGAAGAATGGGCCTGACTTCCTTTAGCTCATAATGAAGGTAATTCTTTGAGTCCAGACTCAGGTAAACCTGCAGAAGGAAGACAGTCTTTGAATCTATGCAGAAGAGGATCAGTGTTTAGGTGGAGAAAAGCAAACACTCTCCTCCCTCTGGACAGCTACATCTGCCTGTGTTGCACCAGATGTGTAGCAGCTGTGTGTTCTCCCAGATGGTAGTCAGATGGAAATGATGGAGAAAGAAGTCACCTTCTGTATGCTTCAGGAATAGAAAACCAGATTAATCCTTATTTGCATGACACGTTAGTGAGATAAGGTCTTTTTGATCTCTATTTTGAATGGAAAAAAAATAACTATCATTTGTGAAGCACTGACCTTATAAAACCAATCACTAACCTAGGAGCTTTCAAAATGCTTTGTTTTGAATTCTCACATCAATTCTGTGATACAGTTAAGATATTTTCTCACTTTTATGAGAAAATCGAGTACCAGAGTTGAAGGTCAGAATCTGGTAAAATCTAGTCTAGAACTCAAGGTCAGTAATGTCTTTTCCCTGATGCTTGGCACCCACTGTTAGCATTACATTTCTAATTTATTGTTGAAAACCAGGTTGAGTTTTGAATGGCCTCTGTTGGGACTCCAAAGTAAAGCTTCCCTTTGAGATCTTTGAAGAGCCTTCAAAGCAGAGAAATTGTCTAGATATTTTTGAAATTTTAAAATTATTATTATTATTTTAAAGATAGTGTCTCACTATGTCTCCCAGACTGGAGTGCAGTGGTGTGATCATAGCTCACTGCAGCCTCAAACTCCTGGGGTTGAGGGATCCTTCTGCCTCAGCCTTCAGAGTAGCTAGGACTACAGGCATGCACCACCACACCTGGTGGCTAATTTTTAGAAATTTTGGAGATAGGGTCTCACCATGTTGCCTAGGCTGCAAACTGTCTACATATTGATATCAAAGAGTGACAGGAAGGCTTGCACGTTCCCAGATATATAAAATAATTGACTCATAGAGCTCAGTCTGTGCTTCCAGCAGCTTGGATTGTTGCTACCACGGAGATGGTACAAACAGCAAGCAGGCAGGATGACTGCCAGGACATTTGCATCTGGTTGTTCATAGAAACATAACCTAAAGCCTGTACCAACAAAAACTATCAGGGAAAGTGCCTAATTTCAAATCTATAACTATATTCTTAATCTCTGAGCATGAGAGCACTAAGATCTTTTTTATATATTTAATGCCAATATCTAAAACTGAAAAGTGAGGCTACTAACTAATAAAAGAATAAGTATACGGATGAAAATTTGCCAAATTTGCCTGAATTTAACTGTGATTAATCAGTGTGCTTTTCAGAATATGAGAAGAAAAGATCTTTTCTAATGAATACACACTTCTAAGTCGAATTCTGTTTCTCAGTTTTTTGCTTTGTGAAAACCTTCAATTTAAAACCAGCATAGCTGTGTTCAGACAAGTCTGAATATACGTAATATCTTCATGTAATCTCAATGAGAGAAATACTCAGCCCTTCGTTTTAATTAACAATAACATATAATACAAAGATGGCATACATGTTGGTGAACTACTGCCTTTCATTCTCTGTCCAGATGATTCATTGAGTCACAGTCTTGATGAGTTTGTGATATCATAATTCATCACCATGGAAACAACTATGATGAACTTTTATCCTGTGGACACTTAGTCATCAATAAGTTTGATTGATGACTCTCTGCTATCTTCAGCCAAATCAAGTTCACTTACACCTTCACAAATTAAAAACTGTTCTCCATAGTATATAGCATGATGATCAAAAATAATGAGTTTTTAAAAAATAATCAAATTAAAGACACAGAAACAATCATTCATAATCCTGCCATTATACAAATCACTTCTTGGCTGGGTATATTGGCTCACACCTGTAATCCCAGCATTTTGGGAGGCCGAGGTGGGCGGATCACTTGAGCCCAGGAGTTAAAGACTAGCTAGGGAAACAAAACATAGTGAGACTCCATATCTACCAAAAAAAAAAAAAAAAAAAAAAGAAAAAAGAAAAGAAAATTAGCCAGGTGATATAGTTTGACTCTGTGTCCACATCCAAATCTCATTTACAATTGTAGTCTCCACATGTCAGGGGAGGTGCCTGGTGGGAGATGACTGAATCATGGGGGCGGACTTCCCCCTTCCTGTTCTCTTGACAGTGAGCTCTCATGAGATCCAATGGTTTAAAAGTGTATGACAGTTCCCCTCTCACTCTTTCTCCTGCCACCTTGTAAGAGGTGTCTTGCTTCCCCTTTGCCTTCCACTATGATTGTAAGTTTCCTGAGGGCTCCCCAGCCCAGAGGAAATGTGAATCAATTAAACCTGTTTTCTTACTAAATTACCCAGGCTCAGGTAGTTCTTTATAGCAGTGTGAAAATAAACTAAGATACCAGGTGTGGTGGGGTGCTGTGGTCCCACCTAATGGAGGGGTTGAGGTGGGAGGATGAGGATTGCTTGAGCCCAGGAGATCAAGACTTCAGTGAGCCATGATCACACCATTGTGCTCCAGCCTGGGCCATAGAGTGAGACCCTGCCTCAAAAAAAAAAAAAAAAAAATCACTTCTTCGATTTTAGTAGTTAATTATAATTTTGCTCTAGGGTAGATTTAATTTTATATAATTATAAAATCAAGATATAATTTTAATATTAAACAGTTTTCTGTAGTGCTATTTAGCTACTATGACATTTTGTTAAGTTCTGATGTATTTTGAAAATAGCCTGTAATGTCCAAATAAATAGCATCTGGTTTGCAAAATAGGATTTGGGGAGCAAAGGTCGAGATTGTGACAGTGTTCTGACTGTGGCTTGTGAAGGCACATACAAGTTATTTTATTTGACTTCTTCAGGTTTCACCAGTGAAATTTAAGGCCTTATCTTTGTTTTTCATCAAAAGGCAGTTAAAAGATTTAGAAAACAAGACTGTCATGATCTTCCTGGAATATAACTACCAAATAAAAATTTAGATGCAATCCAGTAAAATGTAAGTCCCTGAAGCAAAGAAATGACAAATCATGAGTTTTGTATCCTCATTCCTCAGTACAGAGTACATTTTTAACAAATGTTTATTTGAAGTAAATGTACAACTAAAGATTTGAGCAAAAAAGAACTGTTAACTAATTTATAATTTAGGAATCTGTTCAAATTATTTTGTGATGCTTAAACTTACATGACATTAGTGGAGATACATCTATGAATATGTAAAAATGATTTTACATATATAGGGCAACTTTTTCTATCAAAAGACATTTAGGTATTTGGTTGCCAATTAAGCATAAAAGTTATTTTATCAAAATTAAAAGCTTTTGCCTCGTGGGAAAAAAACAGTAAAAAGGATTAAAAAGACAAGCTACGGACTGGGAGAAAATATTTGTAAATCACATATCTGACAAAGAACTGCTATCAAGAATATATAAAGAACTCTTAAAACTCAACAGTCAAAAAACAATCTATTTAGAAAATAGCAACAGGAACAGAGAAACATTTCCCTAAAGAAGATATACAGATGCAAATAAGCCCATGAAAAGATGTTCAACATCATTAGCCGCTAAAGAAACCCAAGGTAAAACCAAAATGAGCTATCACTATGCACTGATCATAATGGCTAAAATTAAAAAAGTAACACCACCAAATGCTGGTGAAGATACAGAAAAACAATCACTGTCATATTGCTGGTGGGAATATAAAATGGCACATCTAATTTTGGAAAATATTTTGTCAGTTTCTTAAAAACACTAAACATGCAACTACTATAAGATATAGAAATCACACTCATTCCTAGGCATTTATCCCAGAGAAATGAAAATGTATGTTTACACAAAAATCTGTATATGAGTATTTATAGCAGCTTTATTTATAATCTCTCCAAACTAGAAACAACCCAAGTATCTTTCAATGGGTAAATGGCTCAACATTCATAGCATGAAATACTATGTAGCAATAACAAAGAATGAACTATTAGTACCCAACCACCTAGATAAATCTCCAGAGAAGTATGCTAAGTAAACAATCTCCAAAGAATTATGCTGATTGGAAAGAACCAACAACTGAAAGTTATATACTGTATGGTTCCATTTATATAATGTGTTTGAAATAACAAAATGTTAATTATTGCCAGGGTTTTAAGGTGAGGGTGGGCAAAGGAAGTAGATATAGCTATAAAGGACTAAGCATGGGGGATGCTGGGATGAAAATGTTTTATATCTTGATTGTATCAGTGTCAATATCAAAGTTGTGTTATTGTGCAGTAGTTTTCAAGATGTTACCTTTGGAGGAAACTGGGTAAAAGTATTATTTGTATTATTTCTTATAACTGCATGTGAATCTACAATTATCTCAAAATACAAAGTTTAATAAACAAATTTTTGAAGAAGATATTGTTTTAAAATTTATGAAGTTATGGTTGCCACAAATAATATCTAAAGGTATCAACTGCCAAAAGTATCTATAATTTTTGCTGAGAGGCATTTGCTATTGGATGGAATGTAGCTCACCAGTTATAATAAAAATATCAAAAGAAATGTATTTCCATCAGATATGTCCTATTGAAAACATAGTATAAAATAACATAATGATAGTAGTAAGAAAAGAGGGTGTTATGTTGGTAATTAAAATTCTGAATTTTAGTTTTAAGGACCATCTTCATGGATAAGAACCCCAAAATTACAACTCCACATTCACAATGCAGTAGTAAGGTATTTTGCAAGCTCTTCCTTCTACTCTCCCTAACGCTTGTTTTTGTGAAGACCAGTCATGAAATGAAGGAAATTTCTGGTCTGGCTCTGGTGTGAGATTCTTGAGTTTATTTGCCCATCAACAAGCATTTCTTTAGAGCTGATCATAGAGCCAGGCTCTATGCTGGTCATTAGAGGCAAGAGAGTGGTAAACACGACCTGTCCTTTCTGTCAAGGAATTCTGCACATAAAGGAGGGAGGAATGCTTCCTGAGTAATAGACTTTTACAATATAAGGTGGTAACTACAACAACAACAACAACAACAAAAACCCCTAAAGGAGGCACACAAGAGTGACACTGAGATCTGAGGAGGCATTGGGGGAAGCTGGGGAAATGGAGGATTTTCCAAGACTACCTAGGCTATGGGCAACGAATAGGTAGGTGTTAGCAAGGTTAAAAACAAAAACATCCAGGAGGAGGAAGGACCTATAGTCTAGACTTAAATTCCAAGTCTAAGCGAGTTTAGGAAGTAGAAGATCCCCTGATATGGCTTAAAATAGGCCAAAATTTCTCCCATTGATCCCCACACAATATTAGGACGAGTAGGCGCAAAGACACAAACAGTCCCAAACGTCTTGGTGATCTGCCTGGCCAGGAAACATTGGAAGAGTTGTAATGGGTATTGGTGCTAAGTATGGCATAATATATCAGAGATCTTTTAAAGTGGTGTGTGTGTGTGTGTGTGTGTGTGTGTGTGTGTGTGTGTGTGTATACTTGACCATGTAAAGCCCAGTTACGCACTGTGACACTGACATCTTTATCTTTAAAACTTTTAAGTATTTTAACCACTTTTTATACTTTGAAGCACTATAAGATCTAAGTAACCAGAAGCTTCAAGCAAATAATAGAAATATACTATATTTGTGTAAAGTTCTATGATCATTCACATTGATCCAATGCACACAGTTTCATCTTGACAGACCAATGACAGCCTAATAGATGACTGCTTTACATAGAAAAAGACCTTGGCATAACTGTTCAAGAAAGACTGTCATCTCAGTGATGGGACTCATGCTTACTTTAGCAATTGCAGGTGAAGTAGAAAAAGATAAATCTGAATCTGAAGATTACTTTACAAATCATTGGTTGGAGAAATCAAAAGGTTACTGGATAACTATAAAGTCAACTTAAGTTCCTAATCCTTTCAAAAGCAAATTATTTGTTGAAAACTTAAGGAATGCAGATTGAGGAATACAATGAAAGTATACACTCTGATATGGTTTGGCTGTGTTCCCACCTGAATCTCATCTTGACTTGTAGCTCCCATAATTCCCATGTGTTGTGAGAGGGATCTGATGGGAGATAGTTGAATCATGGGGATGGTTTCTCCCATACTGTTCTCATGGTAGTGAGTAAGTCTCACTAGATCTGATGACTTCATAAGGAGTTTCCCCTTTTGCTTTGCTCTCATTCTCTCTTGCCTGCTGCCGTGTAAGATGTGCCTGTCACTTTCCACCACAATTGTGAGGTCTTCCCAGCCATGTGGAATTGTGGGTCCATTAAACCTCTTTTTCTTTATAAATTACCCAGTCTCAGGTATGTCTTTATGAGCAGTGTGAGAACTGATTAACACACACTCCTGGTGATTGTATAAGGTTAGGACTTATTTTAGAATTCAAAGAATGGAAAATGATAGATGAATATACCCTATGAAAAGAGTCTTCATTTTGAAGAATAAAAAACATTTTAGCAATAAAAATTATGTTACTATAGAAGTACTGGCATATATCCATGAAAATAAATGACAGGTAAACTCAACTATATTAGGATGTACATCCTATATTAGGATCCTAAGATACATCCAGAATCACTAAAAAATAAATATTTATGAGTTTTATTGACTTCTAATTCTTTAGAACTTTGAAGTAACTTGATTTTACTTTATATTTTTATGCTAAAAAGTATTGCCTGATAATGTTTTTGCTGTGGACAGACTTCTTTACTTACAAATGTAAAACACTGAGGTTTGTGGATTACTAACCAGACACATTTGTAGAACTACCTATGCAGCTAATATTATCACCACAAATACAATAGCTCATTGGTGCTCCAGTAACAGCAGAAAAGACCTTTATGAAATACTTGGAGTATGCAAAATTCTATTCTCTAACTCTGCTAGCCAACAAAGAATTGTTTTGGCCAGTGAACTGGGGAGGTCTGAACAATTACCCTACACAAAGCCACTAATTCATTGACTTGAGCTATTACCATATTTGTGGACTTCCTCTTCCTTCAGTTTGGCTAAAGGTGCTCTTAAATATAAATCTCCCTGGTTATTGGGAAGAAATTTTTTGAGAACTCTTTTGTGATATGTGGACACTTTGGCCCACCCAACCAATAGGCAAATCAACAGGACTCTGGGGTTGCCATGATGACAACTTCCAGATCCAGAGCCAAAAGTGAATCTAGAAAGGATCTGATTTAAGAAGCATTTACTGAAATATCTGCCTCCCATTGTGCCTATCTGCCATCTTTCTTCACCCATCCCAATTTTTAACAATTAGACAAAACCATAGGCATGTGTCTCCAGGAGGCCACTGTTAAAAATCCACCTGGGAAAAGATGGTGATTACATTTGTCCCTCAGGTATCCATGGGAGGTTGGTTCCAGGACCCCTGTCCCCATACCAAAATCTGCGGGTGCTCAACTCCCTGTAATATATGCAATATATTACAGGCTCAACTCCCTGTAAAATATGCAATATAAAATAGCATATTTGCGTATAACATATGCACAATCCTTCCATATACTTTACATGGTCTCTACATTACTTACAATACCCAATACGATATAAATGCTATGTTGTATTGTTTTTATTTGTATTATTTTAATTGTTTTTTTTTTTTTTCCAAATATTTTCTCTCTTCAGTTGGTTGAATATGGAAATGTAGAATCCCCAGATATGGGAGGGCTGGTTGTATTGGTAATCTCTTGTAAGTTATTTTGGCAATCCCTTTAAATTACCTTGTCAAAGTAAGTAATTGTTACTTTGGAAAGCACAGAGCGCCTGGAATGGAGGCTCTGGGCTTCATTTCACTGGTGAACAGGGAAGAGAATGAACCTGTGCACCTCTGAAGCTGGCTCCAGAGGGCTGTGACTCCCAGGGGTGGGTCCCCCATCTGGGCTGCTGGGGTATTAAGAGTTCAGTTAGTCAGGGCATCCTAAACCATTTGATCCCAGTCTGTCACATGTAAAGTATAGGAGCACGTGCATGTTAAGCTTTTCTGATCTAATGTTTTAAATTTTTTTTTTTTTTTTTTTTTTTTTTTTTTTTTGAGGCCGAAGTCTCGGGCTCTGTCGCGCGACTGGAGTGCAGTGCCCAGATGCTCAGCTCACTGCAAGCTCCGCCTCCCGGGTTTAGCGCCATTCTCGCTGCCAGCCTCCGAGTAGCTGGGACTACAGGCGCCCGCCACCTCACCAGGCTAGTTTTTGTATTTTTAGTAAGAGACGGGGTTCACCGTGTCGCCAGTGGTATCGATCTCCTTGACTGCGTGATCAGCCGTCCGGGCTCCCAAAGTGCTGGATTACAGGGCTTGAGCCACCGCGGCCCGGCCTGTTTTAAATTTTTAGTGCAGGAGGAATCCTAATAATTTTTCACAGCATTGTTAGCAATTAAAAGGCAGAACAGCCGGGCGCGGTGGCTCAAGCTGTAATCCCAGGCACTGTTGGGAGGCCGAGACGGGCGGATCACGAGGTCAGGAGATCGCGACGCATCCTGGGGCTAACAGCGGTGAACACCTCGTCGGCGACTAAAAAAAAAAAAATACAAAAACTAGCCGGCGAGGTGGGCGGGCGTCTGTAGTCCCAGCCTAAGGCTCGGGGGAGGCTGAGGCAAGGAGTAATGGCGTAAACCCGGGAGGCGGAGCTTGCAGTGAGGCTGAGATCTGGATCACTGGCACTTCAGCCCGGGCCGACAGAGCGAGGCTCCGTCTCAAAAAAAAAAAAAAGAAAAAAAAAAAAAAAAAAGGCAGAACAATGCTTTTAGCATTCAGCATAGTACCTGAAAAGATTTCCTGAATAAATAACATGTATACAACATTTAGCTCAGTACTGTACCCAATTCATGGAAGTTTTTCAATAGTTAAAACATGAAGTCTAAGGTTTTGTTTGTTTGTTTGTTTGTTCTGAGATGGAGTCTCACTCTGTTGCCAGGCTAGAGTGCAGTGGTGTGATCTCGGCTCACTGCAACCTCTGACTCCCTGGTTGAAGCGATTCTCCTGCCTTAACCTCCCAAGTAGCTGGGATTACAGGCATGTGCCACCATGCCCAGCTAATTTTTGTATTTTTAGTAGAGACAGGGTTTCACCATGTTGGCCAGGATGGTCTTGATCTCCTGACCTCATGGTCCGCCCACCTTGGCCTCCCAAAGTGCTGGGATTATAGGCATGAAGTCTAAGTTTTACTGTGAGGTACAATCTGAAAACTGTGCCCAGTTATCATGCATGGGGAAGGCCACAAGCCTCTCAGTCCAAGGAAGAAAAAATATTCATGCTATGAGAAATATTTCCTACTCCTGGTGAGGTTTAGGGTGCGTCAAAGCCTTAGTCCTACTGAGACTGAAAATTTATACCAGTAGGAAAGAGGGGTGAATTCTAACATCCATTTAGAGCTACATAGATGAGAATTGTTCCTGTATTGCCAGGCATTGAAACAATACGCTTTACAAGACAGAACATTTCCCACTTATCTGTTACACACATTTAGCATTTTCTATTTTGGTCCATTATTAATCTATAATTATTCTCTTTTGTGGAATTGAGAAATCATAGCAGGAAGTTACATTGCTTAAATAATTAATTCTTTCCTGAACAAGGAAAATTGGAAAAAATACAAGCCCAAAAGGGAAAAGTTCCTTCCCATTTCCTGAGGCATGCTAAGAAGTCCACAATTAGCTTGGTTTCTAATAGTTTCCACAGATCTGCTACTGGACATACCTAGTTTTTCCTTCAGCAGCCTGCTATCTATAATCTCTCCCCTGCCCTTTTAGGATTCTGTCATCTCTTTTGCTAACTGCAGGGTGTCGAAGTCACTTGGAACTTCCTTTAGAGACTTGCATTTCTCTTTCATTCTGATATTTTCCTGATGTCTCATCTCTTGTTCCTTCCATTTGATGCAATGCTGCCTATTTCTCAAATACAGATGAGAGGAAACAGGGCCCCAGTGTGTCCTACCCAGCCCACTGGAATTTTTACCACCCAGCATAATGACTGTCCAAGTCAATATAGCTATGGGGGCAGATAGTATGTGCCGTGTGGCTAGGGCCTCCGCCCTGACCTCACCTCTTGGCAGTCACTCAGCTATACAGGCAGAGTTGTACACTATAACTAGAAACATGACAAATATACAGTCATCACACTCTTCCCACTTCCCTTTGACCTATAACGGTAAATTAAATTTAATCATTGTGTAATTGACCACCATTTAAAAGTTTTTGCTCCACCTGAATGCAACTTGCTGAAAAATATCTAGGATCATCCTGAGAAGGGCAGACAGCACTCTGTTGTGACATTAAATAGAGCGTGTTTGACTGGGTGCAGTGGCTCACACTTGTAATCTCAGCACTTTGGGAGGCAGGAGGATTGAGTCAGTAAAGGAGTTCGAGACCAGCCTGGGCAACATGGTGAAACCCTGTCTGTACAAAAAATACAAGTGCACACCTGTAGTCCCAGCTACTCTGAAGGCTGAGAAACAAGAATCGCTTGAACCTGGGAGGCAGAGGTTGCAGTGAGCTGAGAGCCATTGAACTCCAGCCTGGACAACAGAATGAGACTCTGTCTCAAAAATAATAATACAAACACACACACACACACACACACACACACACACACACACACAAACCGGTGTGATAGAGTGGAAAATGCGTGGATTTTGCTGTGAGGAAAAATCAGATTCAGAATCTTCCTTCTGATTATGTGGTCTTGGGCAATTTTTTAAAACTCTCTTAGATTCAGATTTCCTTTTTGTGAAAGGGAGATAATTAGTAATATCTACTTTACAGGGAGTTGAGAGGTTTAAATGAATTAATAAATGTAAAATATTCCTAGAACACTGTTTAGTACATAGTTAGCTTTCAATGTATTCTATTAATTTTTGTGACTATCCTTTTATCCTCTAATTTTCTATTACCGTCTAGTAGGGATGAGCCCAGGTTTACCTAATGATGGGAGTTATACCAGGTGTATTAAATATTTCAAGGATCTCACTCCTTCCATATACATCTTGACAGGCCTTTACCACCTGATAACTGAAGAGGAAAATTCCACAATTAGGAATTCATTGCTTTAACCTAGGATTTAGTTGCTTATATTCTATTAAAACACCATTGTCTTTTGGGAGGCCAACACTTCACCCCAAAAAATAATAACAACTACCACATGTGGAGTAATACCTTTTACCTGTGGCATTTCTTATCTCATCTTAAATTGCTTAACAGTCCCATAGGGTAACTATTATCCCTACTGACAGTGTTCACACATTTAGGTTTACAGTGATAATCAGAACAAAAATGGTTCAGAAGTCACCAACTCAAGTTGTTATTGCTGTTGTTTCTAAATTTAAAAAATTACAGAACGCAATTTTTTCTCTCAGGAAACAAAAACCTGAGAGATTGACAGAGACTATCAATACACAACTAAATCAAATCATCGTTAAAATATTTTGTGTTACAGAAACACCAAATAAGCACAGACAGGGTATATGAAGACCTTTCTAAGGTGGGTCTTGACCTTGGAAACAGGTATTTCTGATGAACTCTGAGAATATTAACTCTCCCTTGAAGTCTTGTCTTTTGAGGACTACTAAGAGGGGTGACAGTTTTGGTAAGTGCAGATGAAGTCACCCGCAAAGCAGAGGGAAACATCGACTAAGTGGAGAAGAGACTATGCGATGGAGAGTGAGGGTCCCTGAGAGGCCTGAGAATAAGGGCTGGACCAGGATGTGTGGATTCCTGTTTATCAGCAACGGTGGAGTAGGACAGAATCCCAGCAAAAGTGAGGACCTATGCCAGGGCTCTGATACCTATTTGCTAGAGTAAGTACTGCCCAGTATCATAATCCCCATCCAGTCCTGTTTCCTGAGTGACTTTATGTGTTACACAGTTCACTTGATATAAAATAAAATCAGTAAGAGCTTCGTATATAGAACATATGCTCTAGAATCAGAAAGATCTGGGCTTAAATCCCAACTCTGCCACTAATTGGTTCTGTGATCACGGGCAATGTGTTGAACTTCTCTGAGCCTCACATTCATTCTCTAAATGTGTGTGTTTGTGTGATAATATTTATTTCATAAAGTTTTGTCAAAATTAAATGAGATAATAGACTTCAGTAGACATAGTTGGTGTCCAATAAATGCTATTTATTATTATGGCGACATCTCTAGACTATGAGCTTCTGGATGTCAGGGAACATATCTTACTCGTTTTCATATTCCTGCTACCTATTTTATAAAGTTAATGCTTAATAAATAAATGTTGACCAATGCTTAAACTAGCAAACATTGGGAAAAGTGTTTCTGATGTACCAAAAATACCAAAAAAAAAAAAAAAAAAAAAACCACCAACAAAAAAACTTCCAAACCATTGCAGTGTAACATGGGATATAATCAGACCATAAATATTTGGAATAGCAAATGACATAATTTCTAGTAAATGGATGCCTTTGTTAGTCAATACTTCCATAGCTGCTTTGTCATTTAATCATCATTTAGACAAAAGGAAAAGCACAGTCCTTATTTTCAGTGTTGAACATAACACAACATTTGCACATTGTCAGATACTAGTAAAAATGACTTGGATGACCGGGAGCAGTTCAGTCCCAAGTCTGAATGGAATTGCTTTGATACCAGGTTATCAAACTCTCCATATGCCCATCCCTAGCCTCACTCTGCACCACCAAATTCTCACCCTGTGCCCAAGCTCTGCACATGTGTTCTTGAACAGTTTGCCAGCCTTGTTTTAGGAAAAAGCAAAACACATGGTTTATTGCTGCTCATAAATATGATACCAGATTCCTCTACTTCCTTGGACACAGTGAAGCAAGAGAAATATTATAACATTCCCCATTTTATGAGTAAGCACAAATAGTTCTATATTCAAGGAATCGAGAATTCTTAAGGGCATCTTGAAGGGTAGGATATCCCTTGAAAGAGAATTCCTGTGGAATGGGAATTTGGCCTTAGGTGATTTTGACACTCAATGAGTCAAGCTTACATTACAAAATCCACCAACAATAATAGTAGCACTGTCCTAAGGCTGGAAAAACACTCTATTGGAAAATGCAAATTATGATAGCACAGTCAAGAACAGGATGTTACTAAGCAACTTCTTTGCCTATTTGAACCTATGGTGCATTCAGTTTCCATACACACACGTACCACACTCAGGTTTAACCTTTTTGAACTGCAAACATAAGATTAGAAAAAGCAAAATGTATGCACATACACCATAGGGATACGTGTTTTTAAATTATTTTAATTAATTTACATTTATTTCTTAAAAATGTACATGGTATCGGTCAAGAACAATGACATGACAAAGAATTCTGGACCTGGAGCTATAGCAAAGAAGTGGATGGATGGTAAACCATATAACAGATGTAGGATGTCCAGTTTCTGAGGAGAAATGGGCACACTGTTTGCGAGAACTTCTTGTATTGCCAGTTTATGATATTACCCATGCGTAAGTATTAAAACAGAAAGGGAGAGAAAGGAGGAAAAATTATTTAAATTGAAGCTTTTATTTTCCTCTATTGAAAACAAAGCATTATTTCTTCTTGAATTATTAGCTGTGTATCCCTAATCCAAGTCATGTTCTAACAATGTCTCTGTAATTAGAAATATACATATCTGTGTAAGTTACTGCCAAGGTGCCTAGGTATTTTACTGGCATTAGTAATCAGTATATGGCAAGAGAAGCTGAGTCAGTAGGCAAAAGTCTTCATAGCATTTGGGCCAAAGTGGTAAGAGGAGACTGTGATTATGTTTGATGAGGCCAAGACTTGGTCCTAGGAAACCAAGTTCTGAAAACACTTACCTTCACATTTTGGTCAATTTCACTAAGCCCCAGGTCATTGTTGCTTCTGGTCTAATTCTCCCATTTGGGTCTTGTTATTCTAAAAAAAAAAAGAGAAGAGTAACTTTGGATAAATACTTTGTATATCACAACCCAATTCATATTGTGAAACATACAGCCTGTTCATTTAGTTGACTTAAAAAAAAAAAAAACACACACACACACACTTCGTTTCACTTCCACCCTCAGATCACTAAAGTCCAACATGACTATGCTGGCTTGCATAAGGCTATGCCTTGGTATTTTTGCAGTCAGTGTTCACTAATGAAAACCTAACACATGGAGTGGAATGAACAAGCTTATATATGTAACATTAATTTATGCTTTCCAGTGTGGACTGAATATGACTAGGTCCTATCCCAAAAGCAAAACAAACAAACAAACAAACAAACACCTACCTGGTATGAGAGAGTCTGTAGAAATTTCTCTAGGTCTTGAACCAACTGGAAAATATACAGGGCCAGATCCAACAAAAAGACATCTTCAAGGGAGGTCAGGGGTCTGGAACAATCCATTACTTTTGCTGAAATAAAAGCTGGGTTTCCATCAGGGAGTGATGCAATAACCGGGAATTATCAGAGTGCTGTCATAAGCACAGGTTCTAGGACTTGCTGAGTCGTGACACCTCAGCACCTGGCATTTAGTTCTAGGAATTTGCTGGAGGACAACCAGCAGCTAACTGAGGAGCATTGGTTCTTTTGGCCAAGGGTGTACTCCCTTCACACATAAGTGTGAAACCCGTAAGCAGAAAGACCTGGAGTTGTATAGCAGCAACAGCCCTAAAATGTGTCTTCCATTTAGGGCTATGATTGAAATCTGCTAACAAAGGCAGACAACACATCCCAACAATAAAGCCCTGTTTGGAACTAACAAAGCTGATTTCTACAGATACTGTTTCCGGGCTAATGTTTTAAAGAGGATCTGTAAGGAAAAAAAAAAAAAAAAAGATTTCACTCAAATAAAGCAATGATACTAGGACTCAATGGAAAGGTGAGTTGTATTACATTTCACCCATATCTGCTTCCCCTCCTGTGGTGGAATTATATTTCCCAAAGACGCTGAAGTCAGACTTGAATTGATTTGCTTTACCACCAAAATGGGAGTGGAAGTGACTTGTGTGGTGTCCAGGTAGAAGCTGAAAATGTAGCATGCGGTTCACCATGGTCATTGCCTTTGCCATGGTGAACACCAATAATAGAAGAGAGACTCCTCCAACGCTGTCGGTCCCTAGGGTCATGACATGGAGAACAACCCCCAACCAACACTGGCCAATACTCACTGGATGTTGTATATTTAGAAAATAAACTTCAGTTGTTGCAAACTGTTAAGATTTTGGGGTAGTTTGTGACCACTGAACAATCTAGCCAATTCTAGCTGAAACAGACAGCAACTTGGAAGAAAATGTTTGCAGGGTTGAAACCGCCCCTGTTCATATTGTATTTATACATTAGCCAATGTAAATAATGAAGCATTTCTCCATTTCCTTGATACTGAGCATATTTCTCCAACTGGCAATTAAAAGAGAGCTTATCCTGTCACACACATTAGAACAATTTTAGAATCATTTGATAAATGTAATTCAAAAATAATAGCCCATTTTTTTCTTCATTACTGAAGGAGTTATCAAATTGAAGGTAATCAAAAGGATTGAAAACAGGTTTACCAATATTTTGTTACCTCTAAAACATACATGTAAGAAAATCAAATCATACATGCAATAAAATATAACAAGATGATTGGCATATTGACAAGGTGGTTGGCACAAGCTGTCTTTGGCTCTCTGCCCCAGTTGCAGCTCCTCTGCTATGGAGATCTGCTTGTTGACCACTGGAAAGGCAGCTTTCACATCTTTAGAGGTTTTTTAAATTGATAAGACGAGGCTCTGAGCAGCTGTGATCCCAGGAAGGATAATTAGGGTAACAGAAAATCAGAAAGAGCCAAGTTGAGGTGGAGGATCCACCATGTTTCATGCCATGTCCAAAGCAAAATAAGACATTTGTAAAGACGTCCTTGTGATTTTTCAGGGAAAACCATACGCTGGAAAGCAGTATGGTAGGAAAAAAGTATCAAACTCATATCATAATGGCTTTTCTACTTCTCCTATGGGCTTAAAGAGTTAAAGTTAGCCCAGATGTAGAAGGATAACAGATGGGTACATTCTGATGACTTATAATTCTGGATAATAAAATTACCTAAGACTCTATTTAGAGAAATAGAACAGCTACTCAGGCTGTTTACAGACTGAGAAATATCACGATAAGCAAACGCAGGCAGTTCAAAGGAATGATTAAAAAAAAGGACAAGTGGATAAATAATGACCTGATGTTGTTGCGAAAATGTAGTGTAACTCTTACATTGTTAATATAAACACAGATGACCTTTGCATTTGCTCAGCTTTCGTCTTCAAGACAGGAAACAGCAACTGATCTTTATCGGAAAAGTAGAATCTTCCACTTGCTTCTGCTGTACTGACATTACAGTGTATGTCAGAGCATAGCAATGTCACTATCTTTTCAAACCACATGTTGAAAGCCTGATAGGCAGTTGAAAAAGAAGCTTATCCTGGGCATATGCTTTGTGTGTTGTAAAGACAGTATAGACAAGGTTAGAAGGAAGGCATTGTGTGTGTGTGTAGGGTGTGGTGTTGAAGCTGGGAGAGAAGGACCTATGTCTACATTTTCTGTGGATGTATTCATCAATTTATCATCTTCACAAACATAAACATCCTAAGAGAATGTCTACTACTTAACAAACAAATCAACCTGAAGTTCTTTTGTTTTATACATTAGAGTAGACAAGTCCTATATTCTGGACATACTATAAACTAAAACACAAGGAATTGTTTATGAATTACACAACATTTTGCGTCAGAAAAGTTTCAAACATCTGAACTAGCTTTTCTCTATTTCAAATATAAATTGATTCAGATTTTTTATGGCATATAAATAAGAATGTACACATCTGTCCATCAATACAGCACTTTATTCATACATTCCTGCTTCAGTTCTGTAGTTCACAGCAACCCATGCCATTGATGAATCTTCTCTCTCCACTCTTCACTGGATATTTATCTAGTCATGATTTCCTAAGTCATGATTTTGCCCTAAACGAGTGACCTAAATTGACCTTTCATTTCTCACTGCACAGTCTATTTAGTCTGGGCTCCAAAACAGACTTTTTCAATATGGGACCAATTCTGGTTGCTCTTATTTATTAAATATTTCTCACCTAGCATAACACTTGGAGAAATCACCTTTATGTTTCTTTATAGCCATTATGTAGAGTGCCAAATCCTGTTTACTTGGACCTGTGGCAGGATGATCCAGTTTCTACCCACTCTAACCCAGCCTGATAAACTGCTTCCAGCGAAGGGCATATTCTGTATTCTAGCTCTCAGCCCTGCCTCTGTATGTCATCATGATGATACCAGGGATGTTTCCCTTCCTATTCCAAATAAATAAATTCATGTATACTTTTCTTAAGCCTCTAGCTCCTCTATCATGTGACTTTCAATATTAGAAACTTTACATGCTGGGACCAATTACTACCTAATCAATCAGAAGTAATACTACTATAATCTCAATCACGAGTCAGCAAGTTTTTTTTTTCTGCAAAGGGTTAATGGTGCATATGTTTTCAGCTCTGTGGGCAATATGGGCTCTAGATCTCTGTTACAATTAAATAACTCTACCATGGTAGCATGAAAGCAGCCATAGATATAAAGAAATGGGTGTGTTCCAATAAAACTTTATTTATAAAAATAGATGGGGGGAGGTAGTTTTGGCTTGTGGGCTGTAGTTTGCTAACCCCTGATCTAAATCAAACAGACACATAGCCATTGCAAATTAGAGTCTGATCCTGGTAAAAATCACACTTACAGACGGTCTTCACACTTCTTCTAGATTTATTGAGGGGATGTAAAAAATCAATATGGAGAGATAATTACTACTTTCTAAATAAGACTCTACTATAGCTATTAAAAACATTGACATTATCCCAACTTCTCCTGCCTGAAGGCATTTGTTCTATGGATATTGGCAACTGATGCAATGCCACTCCAAAGAGGCATGCATTTAGATGTTTTCTTTTATTTGTTTATTTGCAGCTTGGATAGTATCATTCTATTTGGCCTCCTTCACATTCAGTGGTACTTGCCTAGCCAAGATGGGCTGGAGAAATGCTACTGATATATAGTAAATCACAGAAATGTAGGCAAAGGATTAAAATAATAGCTGCTTTTCAATAAATACCAAAATATTATGCCAGGGACAATCATATATGACCTCATTTATCTTTACTACATCTTCTAGATGAGGAAACAAAGACTTAAATATATGAACTAAATTCCCTCCAATTTTTTGCTTGTTTGTTTTGTTTTGTTTTTTTGTTTTTGTTTTTGTTTTAACAGAGGATCTCACTGTCTCACCTAGGCTGGAGTGCAGTGGCAGATCATAGCTCACTGCAGCCTTGACCTCTTGGACTCAAGTGATCTTTCCACCTCCTGTGTTGCTGGGATTACAGGCATGTACCATCATGCCTGGCTAATTTTTATTTTTGTAGAGATGGGGCCTTCCTATGTTGCCAAGGCATGTCTTGAACTCCCGGACTCAAGCATTCTCCTATCTTGGCCTCCCAAAGTGCTGGGATCATGGGTGTGAGCCACCATGTCCAGCCTAGAATTGCCCAAGATACTAAAACTAGTAGGAGGCAGATCTGGGACTTAAATCAGATTTCCTGACTCACTCGAATATGATCTTTGCATCGAAATGGTAAGGCCTCATTTCGTTCTTCATTTCCCAGATTTTCCTGATTCCTGACCACAAAATTGGTATCTGTGCTTTTAATCTCATTGAACCCTAAAAAGAGTACCTTTTCTAAACATTCAAGGTGAGTATACTCTGAGAAGCCATAGTGAAGTGTATTGAGGCAACTTAGCTCTAGAGGCCCAGGGTGAGTGCTTTCAGGCTGAGTGACCTGCTCACATTAGCCTACAATGTAAAGTTCATGTAACGCTACTGTGGATGCCACAAGTCAAGAAATGGAGAGAAAGCAAAGGTCATACTAGCTTTAGCAATGGACTGGAGAAGGTAGTTTGAGTTTGAGAGAAGAGTCTGAGAAACCCAAAGGAAAAGGAGTTTGAGAAACCCAAGTTAGAACTCAGGGATATACTGCTCAGACCCAACTAACCAAGTCAGCTGAATGTACCAGGATAGCTGCTGAATGATTATCTTCTGGATGGTTATCTAGAAAAAGGGCTTAGGAACTGAGCAAGAGACATAAACTTGTAGAATTCCAAATAAGAACTTTCCAAATATTGGCTCAAAATAACATTTGCATTCCTTATTACTCCAGTATCTGCAAGGAATTTGAGGAAAATACGTTATGGCAGGGTTCCAAACTGATTGACTGACAACCAGTCAGAAAACTTAGAGTAAATAATCTTGAAACTGGTCATGTCTTCATAGAAAACTGCATGCAAAGCAAATATTTGAAAGCAACATTTTAAGAAAGGAATAAGTGTATGGTGTGTGTATCTGTGTGTCTGTGTATATGTGTGCATGTGGGTTAGTTGGTGGGTCTCTGGCACATGTAGAAGAGGAGAAAGTTGTGACTTTTATTATTTATTATTATCATTTTTTGAGACAAGGTCTTGCTTTGTTGCCCAGACTGGAGTGCACTGGCATGAACATGGCTCACTGCAGCCTCCACCTCCCGGGGCTCAAGCAATCCTCTCACCTTTGCCTCCCGTGTAGCTGGGACCACTGACGAGAGCCACCACCCCCGGCTAATTTTTTGTATTTTTTGTAGAGACAAGATTTCACTTTGTTGCTCAGGCTGGAAGTCCTGACTTTTATATTAGGATCCTGCTGACCCTGTATCTTTGAATTATTTGACTATTTGCCCAAACATGTGTTTGCTTTCATGTAGACCAGACCTTGTAAATCTTGACATAATCCATCAGTGAAAGGAGAAAATGCTGCCTTGCGTGTGGCTGTGTAATAAAGATGAAATGGCCTCTGATGAAGTGTGAGGCTTCCTCAATTACCTGTCCTGGAGACAATAACCTTTAAAACACATCGAAACTGTGAAAATATTATTGCTGAAGGCAAAGGGATTGATACTTCCCAGTGAATTAAATCCATAGGCCACCCGATGGAGCGATATCAGTTATAGGGCAGTGCTGTTTCCAAGATGCTCCTCTAGAGCGTAGGATTTGGACCAGAACAATCTCTCTTTCATGGAGAGTGCAGTTGACAACTTGTACTGGGTCATTTGGGGCATCTCCAAAGGGCTTCCCAGGTGATCTCACACATGGAGAGTGTAAATGAGAGAGTAATTTAAACCATGTGAAAGTTTGGCTTCTTTTTCAAAACTGCAAGAAACCCTGATTATATCATAGTTAGTTATTACACAGATTCAAACAGTGTGCTATGAGTTAAACCAGGTCCCCTGACACATCACAACTGCATTCAGTTACAGTCTGATGCAGCACAGTCAGAATGTAATTCAAAAACCATTAGACATTCCATTCGCCTATCAGCTTGGCAAAGAGCCAAAAAATTGACACTACCGGATGTCAGCAAGGTTGTTGGGAGAAGTTGGCAGTCTGTTACACTGTAGGCAGAAAGTAATCTCATACGACCCTTTGGGTTGGCAAACTGCTAATATGTTTAAAGATACAAAATCTCTAAATCTTTTGTCCCAAGAATTCTACTTCCAGGAATTTATTACAGAGGGAAAATTGGTCAAAAGCTCAAAGATGAATGTATGAGGTTCATCAGAGCATTGTTGTGAGAGCAAAAATGTTGTAAATATTCTATGTTCATCAACAGGATTTTGGTTAAATGGATTAATCAAAACTGTACACACATCCGTAAAATATTTTGCTGATAAATTATATTGATAGCTGTAATAATTGAAATGGGAAACTACCAGTGATATTATTTTGTGAGGCATATGTTAGAAAAGGAACAAAGAACAAGTTATAAAACAACAGGTTTAATATCATATATATGTGTGCATATGTATATGATACATATGTGTGTATATATGATTATATTAGCAAAACTAGCTGCTTCAGGGTGAAAGAAATTGGGATGATGCTTTACTTTCTTTCCTCTTTCTGCTTTAAAAATTTTTTCTTTTTTCTACTTCTTTTCTTAAATATAAGTTTATGAGTATAAGTGCAGTTTTGTTATGTGGATATGTCATATAGTGACGAGGTCTGGGGTTTTAGTGAAATCATCATCCACATAATGTACACTGTACCTCTAAGGTAATTTTTCATCCCTCAACCACGCTCACTCACCCACCCTTCCAAGTCTCCAGTGTCTATTGTTCCGTTCTCTTATGCCTGTGTATACACATTATTTAGCTCCTACTTATAAGTGAGAACATGCAGTATTTGACTTTTTGTTTCTACTTTTTATGTGTTGACTTTTTTATGTATCTGTAGTAATCTTTATTATCAGAAAATTAATAAAAACAACACAAAATCACCTTAGGTGTTTTTCCTCTCTCCTGGCACCTGCCTTAAAGATGTTGCACTGTGTATGTGAAGTGATTTGCATTTTCCTAAGGAAAGCATCATTACAAAGAACAGGAGAACAGGAAGAAGGAAAGCTTGGGGTCTGTGGCCTATTGGTGCACACTGCATTAGCTACTCTAAAGATAGAGGAATCAATAACTTGGCTCTAATAGCTTGTTAATCATCACACTGAACTTAAGCTTTACTTGTATAAAATCATCTTGGAATGGTAATAGTCCTGCTGTTTCACATTGCTTTTCTTTCCCAGGGCTTTATTAACATGACCTCACTCATCATGCGGTGTGCCTGTGAGCTCTAGCTGCCCAGCAATTATCTCCCATTTTAAAGAGAGAAGCTCCAGGCTCAGAGAAGGGCAGATGTTGGCCAGAACCTACAAATGGTATGCCAGGAGTAGGCAAGTCAAATCTTTATTTTTCTGTACTTTGGGAGCGAATTTTTGTACATCTCACATTGGTCCCTTCCCTACCCTATCTCTTAAAACAGCAAATTTGATTCAGATCAATTCCTTTTTCTGTCTCTCTCAACCTGGGGGTCTATAGTAAAGGATTTAGCAAGGTCTAGTTTGGTTTGGAAAAAACTGTTGTACTTCACATAATGTATTCAAAAGGTGAGTGTATTAGTCTGTTCTCACACTGCTATGAAGAAATACCCAAGACTAGGTAATTTATAAAGGAAAGAGATTTAATTGACTCACAGTTTCACACTGCTGGGGAGGCCTCAGGAAACTTACAATCATGGCAGGCGGCAAAGGAGAAGTAGGCACCCTCTTCACAGAGGGGCAGGACAGAGTGAGTGCCAAGCAAAGGGGGAAGCCTCTTATAAAAACCATCAAATCTCCTGAGAACTCACTCACTATCATAAGAACAGCATGAGGGAAAACTGCTCCCATGAGCAATTACCTCCACCTGGTCCCACCCTTGACACGTGGGGATTGTGAGGATTACAACCCAGGGTGAGATTTGGGTGGAGACACAGAACCAAACCATGTCAGTGGGAAAAAGTATCTGATAGTATAATGGTGAGTATCATAAAACCCTGTTTGGATTAAAACCTGACAAATCCCTACATTGTCAAGCACTGTTATGAGAGCAAAAATGTTGTAAACACTCCACATCCATCAGTGGGAGTTTGGTTAAATGGATTAAATGGATTAACCAATAGCATATATCCATTCATGAAATATTTCCAGTAATCCCATGTTTAGTAAGAGAAAAAAAGAGAGAGAGAGATGAGGGTGGTTACCCATCATCAAGTGACAGAAACCAAAGGATGAAAGGCACATTTAAAGAACCTTTCGGTGTTGAGCCCAGAGCTTGAGATGCCTCGAACTCTCAGCAATACTGGGCATGCCATCTGGAAAAGGCCAGTTGTAGAAATTTTGCTGGATCTTAAAGAGGAAATATGAAGAAGGAGGTTTTTGGAACTTTTCTTTCTCTTTTAAAACATCAAAATAAAATGTGGTGCTGAGAGAAGAACAACAAAAACAACCCCTAAGGGAAGTGGAGCCACAAACCACCATTAAACCACAAGAGGAGCATGTGCCACTCCCCTGGGAGCTGCACACACTTGGCCTCTTCCAGCTGATGGTCACACTGAAAGTTCTTGTCATACGCTTGCACTTTGTCATGCTACCTGGAATTAAACACAGAGAGCATGTGCAGCAACGTGGACTCTCTAGACCCTGACCCTCATAAGAGGATTGTTTTCTGGAAGAGTCATCAGCATCAGGCACTTTAAGTTCTCTGATGCCATTGACCAACTGAGCGAGCCATCCCAGCTGTGTTTTTGTGGTTCCGTCTGTTTATTGGGATTATTAAAATAGAAGACATGCAATATAAACAGGGTGTGAGGGGACAATGAACAATTACCCCACAGATTTTTCTGGACTACGGAGACAGACAAACAATGTTTCACTTTGCATAAATGTAAAAGAAGATGTACTTGTATTATGATGAGGTGTTTTAGTCAAGCTGCGTTATGTTGTACTAGTTATTCTAACCTCTTGTTTACCTTGCATGCAATATTATTGAAATGGGTGTTTTTAAAAATGTTTTCAATTCTGCAAAAGAAATATGTGACATATATGAGAATTAAAATCTAACTGTTAACAAAAAAAGAACGGTTTTAAATATTTAAATAGACTTTGAAGGAACTATAAATTTGGTCCACTCTCCCAGTCCTCTTTTTCTTGCATCTTTTACCTTTACTATCTAAGGGTATTTAAGGACTTGGGTATTCATAGGGCACATTGATTGGGGTCTAGTTCTACTTTTACATGAATATAGGCCAGTCACCTGTGATGCCCCTTGACAGAGGACAGTGGCATAGAAAACACATTGTATTAGTCATTGTAGCTGTGGAGTCTGTTTTAGAGAATATTTTCACCATCCAGAGATGACTAGCTCCTCCCTCAGAAGAATGTGAAGCTCTGTTCTAGCACCTACTGCAAAACAGTATGTAGATATTAACAAGGTTAAATACTACAAGGTCCCATATATTTATGTTCCCTGTGGTTAAAGTGGAGCTGGAACAGAAAGTTGTGTCTTATCTCCTTCATCTTCTCTTACCCAAGGCCAATGCTTAATTCCGTTGTTTATTGTTTGTATATTTCCACCTTTTAATTTTGATCCTTAAGAAAAACTCTAGGAAATCCATCTCTCAAGTGTTGAAGCATGTTCTCAAAAACACAACTATACAATGTCTGACAACACTTCCTGTGTTGAGAAGAACCTATTTTCCGTGATGATTTCCAACTCAGTTTCAGGAAAACAAAAAGTACGATTATATTAAATGAAAACATTAATTGTAAGATGTATTCTGTGTTCATAATGTTCATAAATGTCAAAATGTGAATAGCATATATCAGAATCCAGAAAATCCTGGATGAAGCTTATCAAATTGAAACATAGGTAGTATCGAAACATCTTATTTCAAATATCTGCACTTGTCTACTGAACTGCAATGCTGGTTTTAAGAACAATTTTAGAGTAACAGGAAAAACTATTTCTTAAACATATTTAATTACTGACAGTCAATAGCTTAATAAATTTTACTTTAGCAATAATTATTTGCAGGTGTATATTACCTCTGATATCTGTTATACTTGGGAGAAATTTACTTAAGAAGATATCTTATAGACTTATCATTTTAAGAAGTTTAAAACTGCCATGATAAATATATGATAGCCAGTAGACACTTATGGCTATTGGGAACCTGAAATGCATCTAGTCCATCTAGTCCATACTGTAAGTGTAAAATACGTAATGAATTTCAAAGACTTAATATGAAAAAAGAACATAAAATATCTAATTGATACTTTTTATGTTGATTACATGTTGAAATGACAATGTTATATGTTTATAAGGTTAAAAGAATATATTATTAAACAAAGAGTTAAAGAGAGTATATTATGAAAAGAGGTTAAAGATAATATATTATTAAAATTAATTTCACCTATTTCTCTTTACCTTTTAATTTGGTTACTAAACATTTTAACTTACATAAGTAACACACGTTATATTTTATTTGAATGCACTAGACTAGAAGAATGCCATTAGCATTCAAATACTTTACAGATGAACAAACTTCTCATTTAGATCCAGTAACTGTAATATGGTTGAGTATTATAAATATATATTGCCATATTTTCAAAATGTTTCAAAAACATTTAGTATAATAATCTTGACTTTCAAAGACAATGCATAGATCTTTTCCTGTTTCCCTCTGTCACTATCTAATGAGAGCAAAACTATCATAAGGATTTATCTTAAAGCTAATATTTTCATTTTTCAAGATAAGGACAATATAGTTGTTTTGGAAAAGATGCATGAAAACAAGTGAGTAACAACAAATATTGTGGTGAATATACTTTCCTAATCTTAAAGAAAAAGACAAAACACTATTATAATGATAAAAGTCCTATGCAGAATGGCATCAGAAATCCACCACAAAGAATTTTTGCAAAAAATTAACTCTCAAGCTAAATGACCTAGAGCTACTTCTATTCCACACACACCCCCGCCCTGCCCCCCTGTGACTAGAACAAATCTTGAGAATATCCTAACAGGGTCTTCTGTAAAAGACCAAAAAGAAAGTTTGAAAAGATAATGTCTCTATATCAAATGGAGAGATGTGCATGGGAAGTGTATCCAACTAAATGTTCTATGAGATCTTTGAACATAAAGACAATTTCCTGAAGTCTTCTACGGATCTGAATATCTGTGAATATTGTCATAGTTGGGAGATCACACAGGTCTCCCAAGTCTCACTTCTGATAAACATGCTATCCTATAATATTCTCCAGAAAACCAAAGAATTAGAACCCTCAAGGAAGACAATGAAAGACAGTCCATTTAGCTGCTCCCTGTACCTCATCAATACCTGTAGCACTATCTTATTAAACTGGGGAGAGTTCAAACTTCTGCTGACAATTACTTAAGGGCATTTTGTTCAACACACCTATGCTGTTTAGTTACCCAAGGGTGACTAAATAATTGTGTGGCAGTTGATACTAGTGCTATTTTTCCGATCCTTATTTACATCTTGAGTAGAAGGCATACCCCCAACAGACTGAGCTATTCAAAACGGTGCTGGTTGCTTTTCTAGTAGTATTAATAGTGTTTGTATGTCCTGTCATACGGCTCAACCACAATGTAAGCTGAGGCCTTTCCCTTTTTACCTTGACTGAATGCAGAGAGTCACTTGCATGACTTAAAACCTCTCACCAGAATATTCAAATTCAAAATCATCTGGCAGGCTGGTTAAAACATAGACTGTTAGCCAAGCGCAGTGACTTCATGCCTGTATCCCAGCACTTTGGGAGGCCAAGGTGGGAGGATTGCTTGAGCTCAGGAGCTCGAGACCAGCCTGGGCAATGTGAAAAAACCCTGTCTCTACCAAAACTACAAAAATTAGCTGAGTGTGGTAGTGCACCTGTGGTCCCAGCTACTTCAGAAGTTGCAATAGGAGGATCGCTTGAGTCCAGGAGGTCGAGGCTGCAGTGAGCTGAGCTTGTGCCACTGAACTCTAGCCTGGGCAACACAGCCAGACCCTGTCTCAAAAACAAAACAAAACAACAACAAAAACAAACAAACAACAACAACAAGGAAAACATAGACAGTTAAACCCTAAACCTAGATTTTCTGAATCAGAAGCTTGGGGGTGAGACTAAGTGTTTGCATTTCTAACAAGTTTTCAGGTCAAGTAATGCTGATTCTGCTGGTTAAAAGCCTATATTAGAGAATCGCTGCTTTAGGTATCCATTCTATCAACCCTCCCAGTTATGCCCTCATAGAATGGTGAGGGGCAGGAAGGAAGGGAACAGAGAAAGAAGGCACATGAAAGAGAGGGAAGGAAAGAAGGAAGGAAGGAAAGGAGGTGAAAGGGAGGGAAGGACGGAATGAAGGACAGAAGGAATTAAAGAAGGAAGAAAGGAAGGGAGGGAGGGAAGAAGGAAGGTGAAAGGGGAGAAGGAAGGAAGGGGACAATTACCACCTTTGCCAGGGTCTGGCACCACACTTAACACTTTATATCACAAAAATCATTTAATTCTCATGATGACACTAAAGGTAGGTAATATTATATACTATTTCGGATAACTGACATGAGGCTTAAAGTGCATAAATAACTATCCAAATGGTTATATGTTTGTAAGTGATAGAATTGTGATTTGAACCTAAGCAGGCTGATTGCAGAGGTCTTACCATGATGCTATACTGATGCTTTAGCAACTTATGAAAGTGTCTGCAGTGTACTGTCATTCCAGTCCTTTTCCTACTAAAGGCTGCAGTGTGGTCTCCCTGCTGCAGGGCTGAGTATACAGCAGTCTGCACAGATGAAACCAAGCAGTGAGGTTTGTGTACAAAGGGATTGTCTAGAATTTTCCTGTTAACATGTACTCGGCCAGCCATAATTTTCAATAGGGTGAAAACTATGACCAGATACACAAACCACAGATTATGATATAGGGAATGAATTGAGTAAAAAGGGCAGAGGGAAGGAGGGATACAAATACAAAGAGTGTTAACTGGGGAAAAAGGGGGAATGAAGTGAACATTGAAACAAGTATGTATGAAAGGAGAAAGGTTAGGGAAGCTATAGGCATTTCCATAAACTTTGTATGGCTCATGCTCAAACTTTGAGCGTTCATGCTCAAATATTACTGTTTTCCTCTTCTCTACCAGAGAATAAACATGAGGCTGACTGCTTCCTTCATATAATAAGCATAATGATTTAGAAATAAGAATGACCCAAGGAAAAAAAATCACTGAAGAAAATGACAAAGTCAAATAATATGAATAAACATAAATGGATTGTGATTGGCACATTTTTCGCAAACTCTTTCCTTGCACGTCCTGTTTTGTTTGTTTGTTTGCTTTTGTTTTTGAGACAGAGTCTCTCTCTGTCGCCCAGGTTGGAGGGCAGTGGCGTGATCTTGGCTCACTGAAACCTCCACCTCTGGGTTCAAGCAATTCTCCTGCCTCAGCCTCCCGAGTAACTGGGACTACAGGCATGTGCCACCACGCCTGGCTAATTTTTGTATTTTTAGTAGAGACGGGGTTTCACCATGTTGGCCAGGCTGTTCTAGAACTCCTGACCTCAGGTGATCCACCTGCCTCGGCCTCCCAGATTGCTGGTATTACACACATCCCTGTTTTTAAAAGTGAAACCTGCCTTCTATAGAACACGTTCCCCCACAGAAATACACTACAGAAAATAGAGCTAATAAAGTGGAGTTTTATTCAAATGCTTCCCTCACAATGCCACTAACTTAACATGTGACTTTGAAATAAAACCCACCAAGTTTAGGTATCACATCCCTAAATGAAAGACATGGTTGAGATCACTCTTTTTCACACTGTACACTACTAAGCCCAGGGAGTTTCTTGGATATCCGCCAGCTGCCAGGTTTGCATTATATTCTCTGGGCTCCTTGACCTGGATTCAGCTGAAGCACCTTAACATTTACCTGGTTTACTTATTGAGCTTTGGTATACAATTTTGTTTGAGAGCAGGGATTTTGTCAAACTCTAATATTAATTGACCCTAAGATTCTAAAACACGGCTTAAAATGCAATAGAGGTTTGAAACTTGATTTTCCAGGCACGTTGGCACTACTCTCCTGCTACAGGGAGAAATTAAATACTCCAAACAGGAGCAAAGCCAGATTTAGTCAGTTTCAAAAGTATATATTCCTGCTAGGATAGTCTCTGAAACATGCCTTTATCTACCAGAGGTGATGTGTATCTATAGAAATCTTCAACTGACATGGCTGTCTTGTGAACAGGAAGGGCAACCTAAGATAGTGACTATGCAAAGCATTTACAACATTGTGTTGCAAAATTAGTGTTTAGGATGCTAAGAAATGGCCAGAAAAAGGGAGATATGTGGGAACATTAATTGCCCTAAAAGCAAAGGAAGAAAAATATCTCATTCCTAGTTTGAATTGAGGTGGTAGAAACCAGTTGAGTCGGCTTCGAGCTGAACAGACTCATCTCGTGTTTTTCCTGGCATCTCAGCTGTAACCATACTGCAGACAGGTGAAGGCCAAAGAGCCAGTAGACTGAGCCAGCAATGCCAACACTTCAAAGGGTCCTGAAATGAACCCTGAGTCCCTAAAGCAGGGATGACCAGAAATCTTTCAGGACACATTAGGACTTCCATCAACCAGATTAGACCATGCCTTACCCCACAACCTTCTCTGAGTCTAAAGTGTTCTAAGCCCAAACCTCCTAGAACCTTCAAGGTTTATAAATAACTCCCCCTTTCAACCTCTTCTGAACCACGTGATATCCTAGGCATCATTTAATCTTGGAAAGGACAGTTATAACAGGAGAAAAAAAAAAACCACCTAGAAGAAAAACTCTTCCAACAGAGTCCTGGAGGGTTCCATACCTGTGTCCCAGTTCACCCTGGAGCAGAGAATGGCTCTATGGTCCCTTTCACAAAGTTGTGTATGTTCTGATTAATAAGAAATCATGTTGAGCCTCTGGATATTCGTTTTAATCAGTGCGCTAGAGAGGCACACTGCCTATGCATGTGTAGCAGGTGAACTAGGATCAACCATATGTTCCTCAGCAAATTAAAGCATTATTGTGAGGGAAGCATTTGAACAAAACTCCACTTTATTAGATCTGTTTTCTGTAGTATATTTCTGTGGGGGAATGAGTTCTATAGAAGGCAGATTTCACTTTTAAAAACAGGGATGTGTGTAATCCCAGTGCTGAGATTACAGGCATGAGCCACTGTGCCCGGCCTTTATTAAGGTTTTCTTAGTTTTACCTAATCTCCTTTTTCTGCTTCAGAATAGAAGTAAAAATGGCATGCTACAAGCCTAAGGAAACATCGTAAAATATAATTTCAGGGTCTCATCGAGCATTTAGTTACCATCTCTTCTCAGGCTTGTAACAGGCCTTTTACTCTCATCAATATAGCCTAAGTGAATACCCAAGTAAATAAATAGTCCCTGAGGGCATGGTTTGTAAAGAAGGTGGTATTTCACTGAGCAACTACATCATAGAACATTTAACTAATCACCTATTATTGTTTAGCATTTAAGTTGTTTAGATATTTTTACTGTTACAAATGTTTTGCGATATATTCTAATACATCCATGATTATTACTTAGGGTAAATTCTTAGGATAGATGGCTAGATCAAAGAATATGCACGTGTTTCAGGCTTTTGGGACACAATTAGGAGAATGTGAATCAAACAGACGGAGCCTGTGGTCTCCGGGTGAATTCAGACTCCTTCCAGAGGCAGTGTGTAGCTTTGGGCGAGTAACTTAACCAGTCTATGTATAATTTCCCAGTTTTAAAGTTAGGTTGATAATAAAAACAATAGTACCTATTTCAGAGGGTCTTTGTGAGGACTAAGTGTAAATGTATATATATAGTCATGTGCTGCATAATGACATTTTGGTTAATGACACACCACATATACAATTGGTCTCATAAGATTATAATACCGTATTTTTACTATGTCTTTTCTATGCTTAGAGACATGAATACTTACCATTGTGTTACAAATTGCCTCCAGTATTCAGTACAGTCATATGCTGTACAGGTTTATAGTCTGGGAGCAACAAGCTATCCCATACAGCTTTGGTGTGCATCAGGCTAGGTGTGCAGCAAACCATCTAGGTTTGTGTAAGAATATTCTACAATGTTCACAAATCATGATATTGCCTAATGACACATTTTTGGAACCTATCCTATTAAGTGACACATGACTGTATATTAGTCAGGGTTCTCCAGAGAAATAGAACCAATAGGATGTATCTGTTCATATATATATATATATATAATATATTATATATCTGTTCATATACACACACACACACACACACACATACACACACACACACACACATATGGAGAGTGAAAAAGGAAGAGGGTTATGACATGGAGTGACTGGGAAGTCCTAAGATCTGCAGTCAGCAATTTGGAGACTCAGGAATGCGGATAGTGTAGTTTCAGTCTAAATCTGAAGGCCTAAGAACCAGGAGAGCCAATGGTATAAATTCTAGTCTGAAAACCAGTAGCCTCAAGACTCAAGAAGAGCTGATATTTGCATTCGAGCTTGAGGGCCGGAAGACTGATGTTCCAGTTCAAAGCAGTCAGACAGGAGTAGTTCCCTTTTACTCAGCCTTTTTGTTCTATTCGGGTCTTGAATTGATTGGACGAAGTCCACCGACATAGGGGAAGCGAATCTGCTTTACTCAGTCTACCAGTTCAAATGTTCATCTCATCCAGAAACATTCCCACAGACACACCGGATTAACGGCTGGACAAATATCTGGGACAAATATCTGCAACTTGGTCAAGTTGATAAGTTACAGTGACTATCAGAGTATACATGGTCCCCAACTTATGACAGTTCAACTTACTTATATTTTGATTTTACTTTGATTTTATTCTGATTTTTAGAATAAGATGGTTAGATCAAAGAATATGCACATGTTTCAGGCTTTTTCAGGTGCAACTGACTTTACACATGGGACACTGATTTTGGAATGGGCAAATGCAATACACATTCAGTACACTCTTTAACTTGTAATAGAACGGTTATGTGTGGATCAGCTTACAATGGATTTATCCACACATAACCCCATTATAAGCTGAGGAGCGTCTGTATTTAAATAGCTTAGCATATAGTAAGCACCTGCCCACAATGCCCTAATGAAGATCAAGTATGGAGCACACAATATCTTGAGATTAAGCTGAGTGACTGATAAAGAATATTCCTCTCCTTTATTTTAGAGCTTGTACCTCTTGGATAGAAAACTGTACTGAATTGAGGTACATTGCCTCAGCCTCTAAAGTATGCAGAGGAAGTTGTAGACACTCCTAATGGTGGACCTTGAAGTGCCGTAATACGTAGTACAAACATTATTTCTTTTCCTACTTTATAAAAAGCTTCACTCTACATCTTCCTATTTTGTGTCTCACAATGTTAAGTCTCCATAACTTGAGAAAAACCCATATGGGAGTTACAGGCCCCAGAATCTGGTTTATTCTTGAACCAGTATGAACTCTTGGATAAGCCACCTGCCTTCTCAGATTCTCTAGTTCCTCATCTGATAAAAAGTGTGGGCTGGCTTGGTGTGGCGGCTCATGCCAGTAATCCCAGCACTTTGGGAGGCTGAGGTGGGCAGATCACGAGGTCACCAGATCGAGACCATTCTGGTCAACATGGTGAAACCCCGTCTCTAATAAAAATATAAAAATTAGCTGGGCATGGTGGCGCACGCCTGTAGTCCCATCTGCTCAGGAGGCTGAGGCAGGAGAATCACTTCAACCCAGGAGGTGGAGGTTGCAGTGAACCAAGATCATGCCACCTTACTCCAGCCTGGTGACAGAGCAAGAATCCGCCTCAAAAAAAAAAAAAAAAAAAAAAAAAAAAAAAAAAAAAAAAAAAAAAGGTGTGGGTTTTGATCACTTAAGCCTGTTCATGTCTATATTCCCATGGTTCTGTGCAAATATATAGATTTTCTTAAACAGGTTCATAACCAGAGAATAAGTGCCTTGCAGAAGGCTGGTGTCCCACTAACAAGCAGACTCTGGGGACTTTCAGTAGTCAGGTGGGCAGATGAGGGGAAGGGACAGGTTAATTACTAGTCTAAAAGTGGTTAATTTCTTTGTTGAAGGCAATACACTCTGGTGAAGAAAAGAAGAAGAAATGAAAGACAAATGGTCATCTGCTGAAAGTGGAATTTATTGGGCAAGAATCACACACCTTTCTAAGAATTTTGAATACTTATTTTCCTAAATTGTTCTCCAGAAAGTTTGTATAATATATAATTTGGAAGAAAGAGATTTGAGAAGACGCTTTTGGCCTGCCATGGTGGCTCACGCCTGTAATCCTATCACTTTGGGAGACTGAGTGGGGTAGATCACTTGAGCCCAGCCTGGGGAACATGTTGAGACCCTGTCTCTACAAAAAATATGAAAATTGGCTGGGCATGGTGGCATGCACTTGTAGTCCCAGCTACTCAGTAGGCCAAGGTGGGAGGATTGCCTGAGCCTGGGAGGTAGAGGCTGCAGTGAGCTATGATGATGTCACTGCCCTCCAGTCTAGGTGACAGAAGGAGATCATGTCTCAAAAAAAAAAAAAAAGGTAAAGAAAAGATCCTTTCCTTAGGGCAGGAATGGGGTGAATCACTGACAACTTAGCCCAAATTCCTGTCTCAGTTTTTCTCCATTCAGGGGGATAGTGAGTCCTGCTGCCTCTGATTGTTGGTGGGAGAAATGGAGAATCCTTTCAAGGAATAGGCCAAAGCTCATTAGAGGCCAGGTTGGGAGGGGATGGCTTAAGGAGAATGCGGAGATAACGACGGTACACCCTGCCTGTAAGACCCAGATGAAAGGGGCATTGAAGAGATTCTCCCGCTGGGAGAAATCCATCAGCAAGGCTAAGGAGCATTTCCATCACCCTTCCAATTTGCTCTCGTTACCTACTTAATCCTCACTTAGTGCTTTCCTGTGAAGAGAGTCAATGTCATCACCCAGTTTGCACAAGAAGAAAACAGAGAGAAAGAGACAGAGGAGTTAACTATTAAAGCTCATCTCTTAGTGAAGTGCAAATGAGAAAAGGTAAAATATGAAGTTAACTGTATCTGCTCTGATCACTTTCCATTAACTGTATCTGCTCTGTTCATTTTCCATTAACTGTGCCTGCTCTGTTTACTTTCCACTGGAATCCTGGGTGTTGGCTCATGTCCTCATCCTGTTCTAAAAAACAGCCTCATAGGTTCTAGATATCAGCCCTTCGTTGGATGCGTACTTTGCAAGTATTTTCTCCCATCCTGTAGGTTGACTGTTAACTTTGTTGATTATATCTTTTGCTGTGCCAAAGCCTTTTAGTTTAATAAAGTCTCATTTGCCTATTTTTGTTTTCATTGCATTTGCTTGCTTTTGGGGTCTTAGTAATGAATTTCTTCCCTAGGCAATGCCCAGAAGAGTTTTTTCTAGATTTTCTTGTAGGATTTTTATAGCGTCAGGTATTACATTTAAATCTTTAATTCATCTTGAATTAATTTTTGCATATGGTGAGAGATAGGGGATCCAGTTTCATTGTTCTGCATATGGCTAGCCAATTTTCCTGGCACCATTTATTTAATAGGGTGTCCTTTCCTCAGCGTCCTTCAATGGATGATTGAATCAAGAAAATGTAATGTATATACACCACAAAATACTACTCAGCTATACAACAGAATCAATTCATGTCTTTTGCAGCAACATGGATGGACCTGAAGGCCATTATCTTGAGTGAAATAACTCAGAAACAGAAAGTCAAATACTGCATGTTCTCACTTATAAGCAGGAACTAAATAATGAGTACACATGGACACAGAGTGTGGAATAATAGATATTGGAGACTCAGAAAGCTGGGAGGGTGGGAGGAGGGTGAGGAATGAGAAGTTACCTAATAGGTACCAGCTACACTGGGTGACGGTTACACTGAAAGACCAGAGTTATATTCATGTAACAAAACTGCACTTATACCGGCTAAATAAACAGAAATTTAAAAAGAAAACTTAAAAAAAAAAAAACCCAGCCTTCTTGTTTATAAAATTTGTGCATTCCCTGCATGCATTCAGGTATGTACAACCTGTTCTTTGTGGAAGCTCAACTGAGTCTTCTTCCGTTCTTAAAGCATCTTCCCCGACTGTCTTGCACACACCTTTTTGCAGTTTTTGGAGATTTCCTCCTCTGCACTAGCCACCAGACCAAGCAAGCTAATTAAAGGTAATGAGCCCAGCAGGGATCTAAGTGCTTTCTTCCATTCCTTCCCCCAAATAACTAGAGAGCTTCAGGGCACTAACTAACAGCTCCCATATGCTGAGGAATGGCTTCTCACTCTGACCTAGTCAGCTTGGCTCTCAGTCTCACGGTTCAAGCTGTTCTTGAACCTCTGGACCAGACTGCACATCTCGGCCAGCTGGCCCACGCTCCCTGACCACTGGGCCTGAGGGAACAGGGTGAAGAGGGCAAACAGCTTGGTGCGAGGTCATGACCAGGAAAACAGTTTAATGACACATGCTCATCACCCTGAGAATGATTCATTTTCATGTAAATAAGAGAACACACGATCACCTACTTATCACAGAATCTCCTTCCCCACTGCCCACTCCAAGTATGCTCAGTGACTTAACAGTAACGTATTGTCTCAGAAATGACCCAAGCCTCTGATGAGTTATGGAGGAACATCTCTGGATTTCAGAGCTGAGGGAGCACTCACTGACAATAAATGAGTTCCAGAAACATTTTGTTCTCAGGCATAAAAAGGAAAGGCAGCAGGATGACTCTGTGGACTAAAAATAAGGGTTTGAACTTGGTGACTTCTCAGATTCCTTCCATCCTGATACATTCTGCACCAGAGTTTAATCAGTTACACCTCTCCTAGCAGTGAGCTGAGACCCTATAGTCAGATTCTTCTTTTTTTGGAGCTGCGGGCATATTTTGATTTTTAAAAATCACAGTGCTTCTAATTTCCTTATGATCAGAGCTCAGAGCAACACACTTCATAGTTGTTGTCAAGGCTGGAGGTAGGAATGCTCACTGCTTCTCCCTTTGCCTGATACTTTCAACCAGGCTGTGTATGGTAGTGGTTGGACATATGTACCGAAAGGGATACAGAGAGAGAGAGGTAAGGAAGAAGAAGGGCATGTCCACTTTTATTCTGAAGACAGAGGCACAAAAACGTGGAGCAGTGTGTTACCTCTTTCTCTCTACCCTCTTTCCTCCAGCCTTCGATCCATTGATGTTAGACATCCCTCTTATTCTAAAGTAAAATTTTAGAATTAAGTATTAACTCACCTAATAGGTTCTTCATTCTAAGGGACTAATGGATCCTGCACTGTTCTTGTCAAAATGAATTCAATAGACAAGATTAAGACCAACCCGGCTTTAAAAAATATGTAGAGAGAGCTACTGATAGATATATGGTTGGCAATATATATACACACACACATATATATACACACATACATACCTATATATACATATACATATATACACATATATATACATATACACACATACATACATATATATAGTTTCCTACTGAATCATTGACTTGCTTCACAGAATATCAATGACCCTAATATTTGTACATTAATTTTATAGCTTACAAAGCATTTTCCCATAGATTACCTCCGTTAAACATTTTAAGCATCTCTGTGAAATAGGAGAAGGGTATTATGTTCTTCATATTACAGATGAGGAAACAGAGATCTGATTAAGTTACTTACTTAAGCTCATACCCATGACTCTGTGACTCCAGGGCTAAAGCTGAATCCCGCACTCTTCCCATGATAGCCTAGTACCTTTGGATTTCAAAAGTTGAGTTTACACTAAACTCCCTTTCTCTCTCCAAATTTCTCTTTATTATAGAATTCAGTTTGAGATTGCCTTTGATCCTTGGTCACAAGGATTTAAGTTTGTTCATTTGCTGCCAGAGTTCCCTTCAAAACTGGTGATCAATTTCACAGTCAAGATATACTTGTTAAGCACAAATGCTTATTACCAGCAAGGCAATATTCTAAGCACCAAAAGAAAACCAAAGATGAAGGCAGATCTTGCCTTTAAAAAAAAGTACAAAGAGAAAGAATAGGACTTATGTATATATAATATTAAATATGAATAAACTTTGGGTAGGAGACATCAAAATCAGATTCCTCTATGGCTACTAAGTATCCACTTGCTTTGTGTTCTAAAATCTGACTAAATCTGTAGAAAATAATTCCATTAAATAAATATATAAACTAGTGCACAGAAACAGAATTATAGATGAGAAAGCATATCAGGATATATACAGCGCTTGCAAGTACCAGGCAAAAATACCACTAAACCACTATGTGCCGGTGACCTAAGCATTTCTACAGGATTAATTTATTTTAATCTTCACAACAACCCTTGAATAAGGTACTATGGTTATTCCCATTTTATAGATGATAAAACAAAGGCATAGATATATTTAATCTTTTGTCCAAGACTGAGCAGCTCAAACCCACACAATTTGGTTCCTGAGACCATGCTCCTAACCATGCAAGATAAATGATCCCATGTAATTCTTCTACCAATCTTATGAGAGAGACACTATTATGTCCTTATATTTAAGATGAGGGCACTGAAGTTTAGAGAAATTAGGGGGCTTGACAAAGAAGGAACCAACATGGAGCCAGTAAGTTGAGGAACTGGAATTCAAATCCAGGGTTTCCTTCTCCAAATTCGGTGATTTAGGACAGAGCTAACAATCAGCCCAAAGACACATGGCTCAATTGCCCTGGCTGCAGAAGAGCTATCTTATGATTACCTAAAATATTTTATTTTCTATGTATCTTTTTTGTAACACTTGTCAATGACAAATTCACATTATAACATCAGAAAGAATTAGTGAGGATATTTGTTCTTCTTGGAAATCAGATTCTCTCAAAAAAGTAAATTTTAAAAGCCCACGAATGAAATGAAAACATAGAAAATCTGTTAACCTCAATGTCACTAAATTCAAACTCATATTCAACAAATATAATCAAGAAGGCCTTATGAAGATTATGGTACAATACTCATGATTGTAAACTGAAATTTGAAAATTGTATAGGAATAGTTTCATAAAGATTATCTGATTATCATAGGCAATAATTACATGGGGTATCTGGAATTATAAACGAGAATTTTGTCTCTATATGAATGTATAAGTGTGGGTAACCAGTTGTTTGGAGAGAAAAAAAAAAAGAGAAAAAGATCAGACAAAATCAAGCATCTGTGTTTAAATATTTCTAAGAAGGATATTTGTTTTATATTCATCAGAGCAGCCAAATTACTCATCTATGTACATAAAAGATACAAATTTATCCCTTCTGCTGTTGGAAGGCTTTAGTTGCAAAAGCACAGAAGAAGTCGCCACAGTACTTGAAGCATTTGCTTATTTAATATTAAACAGCCTTGGTGGCTTCAAATGGGAATAGGAGAGTAAATTACAGAAATTCTTGCAAATAACCTAATCCACAAGTCCTTTAATTGAATGGAGAGTGAGGAGTGAAATGGACCAAGGAAAGAAGTGGCCTAAGAACAAGAGTTTGAGGCTGGAATCTGGTTTCTTCCTTGAAGAGAGAACACATAACTTCCTTTCTTTCCTCCAACTGGATTTGCACCTAGCTTAAGGTGGACCAGAGGCAACAGAGACAGCCTGGATATGGCAAACTGGCAAATTCAGACCTGTATGGTGCCCCATTGCTTTCCTTTGTAATCACTGCAATTTCTCCATGTTTGATATTTCAACTGTTCCCTTTTAGTGATTGGCAGTAAAACCCCTGACGTAAAAGAGCTTTTGCTCATCCTTAGGAGCAACTGGGAGGGAAAGAGGGATACCCTTTCCCCAGCCACAGCAAAAATGGGCATGAAGATGAAGGCTGGGCATGGTGGCTCACGTCTAATCCCAGCACTTTGGAAGGCCAAGGCAGGCAGATTACTTGCCATCAGGAGTTCAAGACAAGCCTGGCCTCATGGTGAAACCCTGTCTCTATTTAAAATACAAAATTTAGCTGCATGTGGTGGTGCAAGCCTGTAGTCCCAGTTACTAGGGAGGCTGAGGCAGGAGAATCACTTGAACTCGGGAGGTGGAGGTTGCAGTGAGCTGAGATCATGCCACTGCACTCCAGCTTAGGCCACAGAGCACTCCAATAAAAAAAAAAAAAAAAAAAAAAAGATGAAGAAGAAAACAGAATGAGTTTCTGAGACATTACAAAAGAGGAAGCATGAAGAAGGTACTGATGGGGTTGAAATGGGGGTGTGAAGGCTGAACAGCAGCAGCAGGGCCCCTCATATATTCATGAACCTAATGCATACCATGCAGTATGCTAGGCACTGAGGACACAATGATGCATAAAGTAGGCATGACCTGTGTCTTCAGGGAGCTTACTGTCTAAGGACACCAGGCATTGAAGAGAGGTATATAAAATACTTGTGCAGATTAGGTGGTTGCTTTGGTTCCTCCTTCTCTTATTTTTGTCATTACCCCTGCCCCTTTACATCCCAAGTTTTGGCATTTTGGGTACCATTGCAGTTATGGAGCTGCACAGCATCGAGATCATTTTCAGAGGCGTGTCAGGCACCTGCAGGTGCAAAATAGGAAAACATTTCTCCAGGGCCTTCTCTTTTCGCCTGCTTCTCTTAGGCACCTAGGTGACCAGCACCTTCTTTATCCCCACTGCTGGTCCAAAATCTGCTATCAACATTGCTGGGGTATATTTATTAAATGAAAAAGGTAAGGTGCATAGTAATGCATATAGTAGGTGAACATTTGCTTTTTGTTTTTTAAAGGCATTACCTGCTTGGGAAGGTGGCATCAGAATCTACTCTTGCCTCAGAAGAGGAGTGAGTGGCTAGAGTCAGGGATGGGAAAGAAGGAATAATTTACTGATTATATTTTTGTAATTTTAAAATTTTGTACTATGGGAAGGCAAAACAAATTTTAAAATACTGAGATCTCTCCTCATTGTGATCCAAAAATGTATCTTCCTTCTTTCCTCAATGAACTCTCACTCTCTAGGATGTCGATCTGATTAAAATAATTGCCACTTAAGTGTAAATTGTCCATAAAAATAGAGGTGATGTGGGTGGTTACTATCTATATCTCAAAAAATGTGAAATTTGTGAAACGTATGAAGGAGACTTTTCGAGCAGGAAGGGATTCCAAATACTCTATTTAGAGAAGGCTTTCCTTGTCAGGGTCGAACAGACTTGGATTTGAATGAGCTCTTTCATCTTATAAAAGTGAAAATCTATAAGGCTGTGTGACTATAAGCAAATTTCTTAAGCTTTTTGAGACTCAAATTTTGGATCTTGTAAAATGGGGATAAGAACTACCTCACTGGATTGTAGTGAGGAAGAAATAACCGGAAGGCTATCAAGTGCTTTGCACATAGTAGGTGTTCAGTGCTTGCTCCTTTCTTCCTTCCTTCTTTCCTTCCTTCCTTCCTTCCTTCCTTCCTTCCTTCCTTCCTTCCTTCCTTCCTTCCTTCCTTCTTTCCTTCCTGTTTTTCTGTTCTTCTGTCCTTCTGTCCTTCTTTCTTTCTTTTTTTTTTGAGACAGAGTCTTGCTCTGTCACCCAGGCTAGAGTGCAGTGGCGTGATCTTGGCTCACTGCAACCTTTCCGCCTTCTGGGTTCAAGCAATTCTCTGCCTCAGCTTCCTGAGTAGCTGCGATTACATATGCCCACCACCATGCCTGGCTAATTTTTGTATTTTTAGTAGAGATGTGGTTTCACCATCTTGGCCAAGCTGGTCTCGAACTCCTGACCTTGGGACCGATCCATCCGTCTCGGCCTCCCAAAGTGCTGGGATTACAGGCGTGAGCCACTGCGCCTGGCCAGTGCTTGCTCATTTCTTTCTTGGCTTCTGTGTCTTTATTTTATTATTTATTTTCCTCAACAAGGCTGAGGAAAAATAATGTAAGTAGCATCAGTGATGTACGAATATGAAAATACATAGAGTAATCCCCCCCTTATTCTCAGGAGATACATATCATGACGCCCAGTAGATGCCAAAACCGTGGATAGTATGAAACCTTTATATACTATGCACAAATATCTTTTGTCTTCTTCGCAATTCCACAGATAGAAGATCTAACAACTTCAGCATTCAATTTTTTTTCTTTCCTTGTTAAGACCTTTCACTCAAAGGAAGCAGTTTAGGGCTTCTCTTTGGCAACTCCAAATCTCCAGCATTGCTACTCTTGTGTTTTGGGGCCACCATGAAGTAAAATAAGGGTGACTTCAACACAAGCACCTCCATACTGCCATGGTCGATCTGATAACTGAGGGGGCTACAGAGTGACTAACAGGTGGGAGGCATAGACAGTGTGGATCTGCTGGGCAAAGGAGAAGAATTCATGTCCCACGTGGGACAGAGTGGGACAGGGCAAGATTGCATCACACTACTCAGAATGGCATGCAATTTAACACTTATGAATTGCTTATTTTTAAAAATTTCCATTTAATATGTTTAGACTGTGGATAAATGAAATCACAACAATCAAAGCCACAAATAAGAGGGGGCCCACTGCACCTATTTCCTTTCCTTTTATTGAATGGCTTTGTAAGAAGTTCAAGGTTGATGAGAGTGAGAGGGTGTGTTAGCTAGACAATGAGCTACACAGGGTAAGGAAGGTGTTTCCTCTTTTTACAAAAACTTTTAGGCCGGGCATGGTGGCTCACACCTGTAATCCCAGCGCTTTGGGAGGCCGAGGTGGGCAGATCACCTCAGGTTAGGAATTTAAGACCAGCCTGGCCAACATGGTGAAACCCCATCTCTACTAAAAAATACAAAAATTAGCCAGGCATTGTGGCAGTCCCAGGTACTCGGGTGGCTGAGGCAGGGATAATTGCTTGAACCCAGGAGGCGGAGGTTGCAGTGTGCTGAGATCATGCCACTGCACTCCAGCCTGGGTGACAAGAGCAAGACTCTGTCTCAAAACAAACAAACAAACAAACCAAAAAAAAAAAAAAAACCCAAACAACTTTTATTTTAGGTTCAGGGGTACATATGCAGGTTTGTTATACAGGTAACCTTGTGTCACAGGGGTTTAATGTACAGATTATTTTGTAACCCAGGTATGAAGCATGGTACCTGATAGGTAGTTTTTCTGATCTTCTCCCTCCCCCCACCTTCTGCCCTCAGTAGACCCCACTGCCTGTTGTTCTTCTCTTTGTGTCCATATGTTTTTGTTGTTTAGCTCCCACTGATAACTGAGAACATTTGGTATTTGGTTTTCTGTTCCTGTGTTCATTTGCTAAGGATAATGGCCTCCAGCTCCATCCATGTTTCTTCAAAGGACATGATCTCACTTTTCGCTAAATTCAGCCTATTTCATTGAATGTCTATAGAATGCAAAGCCTTTGTTTAAGTGTTAGGGACATAGCAGTGGACAAAATATGAAAATCCTTGCCCTCATGAACCTCTGGTGAAGAGAGACAGACAATGAATAAAATAGATAAATGGTAATTGCCAGAGAGAAAACTAAGGAACAGGGCATGGGGTACTGCCAGAAAGCAGGGAGAGCTTGTAGTTTTATTTTTTAATTTTTAAATTTTGATGTATTTATTTGTTAACTTGTATTTTAGGTTCAGGGGTACATGTGCTGGTTTGTTACATAGGTAAGCGGCGTGTCATGGGGCTTTGGTGTACAGGTTATTTCATCACCCAGGTAATAAGCATAGTACCCGATAGGTATATTTTCTGATCCTCTCCCTCCTCCCACCCTCCATCCTCAAGTAGGACCCAGTGTCTGTTGTTCCACTCCAGGTATCCACGTGTTCTCATTGTTTAGTTCCCACTTATAAGTGTGAACACGCAGTATTTGCTTTTCTGTTCCTGTGTTAGTCTGCTTAGGATAATGGCATCCAGCTCCATCCACGTTCCTGTGAAGGACATGATCTCATTCTTTTTTATGGGTGCATAGTATTCCATGGTGTATACGTACCACATTTTCTTTATTCAATCTACTATTGATGGGGCATTTAGGTTGACTCCATGTCTTTGCTATTGCGAACAGTGCTATCTATGATGAACATAGGCATACATGTGTCTTCATGATAGAACAATTTATATTCCTTTGTGTACATACACAGTAATGGCATTGCTGGGTTGAATGATAATTCTATTTTAAGTTCTTTGAGGAATTGCCAAGCTGCTTTCCACAATGGCTGAACTAATTTACACTCCCACCAGCAGTGTATGAACGTTTCCTTTACTCTGTTAGCATCTGCTATTTTTTTGACCCTTTAATAATAGCCATTCTAACTGGCGTGAGATGATATCTCATTGTGGATTTGATTTGCATTTCCCTGATGATCAGTGATACTGGGTAATTTTCCATATGCTTATTGGCCATGTGTATATCTTCTCTTGAAAAAGTATCTCTCTGTGTCCTTTGTCCACTTTGTAATGGGTTTGTTTATTGCTCGTAAATCTGTTTAAGTACCTTATAGATTCTGGACATTAGATCTTTTCAGTTTTAAATTAAGTGCTCAGCCTCCCAAGTAGCTCAGACTATAGGCTTGCACTACCACAACTGGCTAATTTTTTGTATTTTTGGTAGAGACAGATTTTGCCATGTTGGCCAGGCTGGTCTCAAACTCCTAACCTCAAGTGATTCGCCCGCGTTGGCCTCCCAAAGTGCTGGGTTTACAGGAGATGTTCAGCTTAATAAACTATGCTTTCTACATAGGTATTTGAAGCAATACTACAGATTTTAGGCTCAGATTAATTTAGGATTCTGACTATCCAGCATTTCCTTATTAACACAATGGCAGTCTAAGTATTTATGTTCCTAAATAAGAAAATATCTGAGAAATTGGTATCGGTACCTTGAAACAATTTATAGACTGCACTGTTATAAAGACCCTCATGGGTGTGAAGAGGTACACAGAGGTGATATGGGGAGAAAGCAAGGAAGCTTCCTGCAAAATAAAGTCTGCAATGTACTTAAACTTAAATGTACTTGAAGAATGAACAGCTTTTCTCTTTCCAAATCTATTACTTTCAAATGCAGAAGACATGGAAAATTTAACACTTCTGGAAATCATATGAAAAAGAACACTGGCTTATACCCTGTAATACCTAATATTTGATAATAAAAGGAATTACAGGAGGAAAAAGTCTCTACACAAAATTATAACCTTTTTTCTACTTTTCACCCAAAACTTATCTTTTGAGACAGAGTCTTGCTCTGTTGCCCAGGCTGGAGTACAGCGGCACAATCTCTGCTGTACTCACTACAACCTCCGCCCCCAGGTTCAAGTGATTCTCCTGCCTCAGCCTCCCAAGTAGCTGGGATTACAGGCACGTGCCACCACACCTGGCTAGTTTTTGCATTTTTAGTAGAGAAGGGGTTTTGCAATGTTGGCCACACTGGTCTCCAACTCCTGACCTCAGGTGATCCGCCCCCCTCCGACCCGCCTTGGCCTCCCAAAGTGCTAGGATTACAGGTGTGAGCCACCACGCATCCCTAACCCCAAAACTTTTTTAAAAGTCACTTTGGGATGAAGATCAAAATAACAGATTATCAATTGAGTAGAGGGGAATTTTAAACACATGTCTCAGAAAAGACAAACAGAAGGTTCCAATTACATTTTTTAAAGACACATAAAATTAACCTGTTTTACATTATATCAGAAGTTTGAGACTCTTTTATATTCCCTAATTAATCCCCCTCAATGTGTTTTGTCCATGCTAATGCAACTTCCTCAATAGATGGAACTCTAATGAACAAATAATCAGGGCAAGATACATGAGATTTGCCTGTTTCTGTTAACCATTTTCAGTTTTTTGGCTTGAACTTCTTGACATCTCTACCTCAGTCCACAAAAACAGCCAATAAGTACTACATTGTTTTATTTTTGTACATTCGTACAAAATAAATGAAGAATTTTTAAAGCAAAGATTATCAAACAAAAAGTGTTTCTACGATATTGCAATATGTGTAATCTCAAAAAACTCATATTCTGTAAAATCACACACTGTATAAACAGAACTTATGAGAAAAACTGCAGAAAGGATATATTACTTGAAATATATAAAACTTTGTAAAGTCCAAACAAAAATGATAATTGATACCTCCCAATAATTGGGAGATAACTTGCACCACCCAGGCCAACTGTTCAGCATGGCAGGAGGCTACCACAATGGATGTTCTAAAAAATAGTAGAGGCTGGGTGCAGTGGCTCACGCCTATAATTAATCCCAGCACTTTGGAAGGTTGAGGTGGCTGGATCACCTGAGGTCAGGAGTTCGAGACCGCCTGACCAACATGGCGAAACCCCGTCTCTACCAAAAATACAAAGGTTAGGTGGGCATAATGGTGGGCACCTGTAATCCCAGCTACTTGGGAGGCTGAGGCAGGAGAATCACTTGAACCTGGGAGGCAGAGGTTGCAGTGAGCTGAGATCACGCCATTGCACTCCAGCCTGGGTAACAGAGCAAGACTTGGTCTCAAAAAAAAAAAAAAAAAAAAAAAATTAGAGTGGAAATACAGGTAACATGTTAAACAGAGCTGCACTGATGAGTGCTTAGAAAATAGAAACAGAGTGCTCAGCCGATGGGGTTGCTGCGAGGGTGGTGGCAGGGAAGGGAGACCTGCTGTAAGCTATGAGTCGTGCAAGGCTGGGCTGTACAACTCGTTAGAGGAGACGCTGAGCTGTGGACTTTTCTTTTCTATTTTTGCTGGAGATTATAATTTTACTCCAGTAACCTGGCTTCCTCAGCCAAGAAAAATCCATATATAAACTAAATTCTGTGGAATAGTACTATTTCCCTGCTCAACAATCACGTACCAACTAACTCTCATTGCAGGATTAGGTGTTCGTGTATATCACAGCACAGCAGACTGCATTAAAAAAATACTTTACAGAATAGATTTTTTTCTCTAACACAGGGACAATGATAAGAAAGTGAAAAATAACACAATGAGTGTGCAGTTTAGAAGGCACGTGTCTTTAACAAAGTCATGCTTTTATTTCCAAACATAATCAGATGGATGATACTTTAAACATGCCAAAATAATGGTATGGAAGGCTAAGACAAAGGAAGAATGTGAACTTGCTTTCATGTAATTTAGAAAATGCATAAAAAACCTGCAATAGACTGGGTATCATTGAGGTGAATGCAGGCTGGGGAAGAGGAGGGTGTGTCTCAGAACCTGAATACACATGGTAACCAATGGCTCATCCACTGATTTTAATAATATTATAAATGAATATAATGGTGGTCACTAGGACAAATAGAGACTCCAAGTAGGGTGAAAACCAATATCCACATCACTAATTAGAGGAAAATGTGCTCTCTTTTACTGTATTGACTACATCTTATGAATGGTCTTTTTTTTTTTTTTTCATGTTAAGTCAAATTGCCTCCATATATATCATTAACAAACATAAGAGTATAGATCCTTGGAAATCACAATATGTCAAATATGTTGTTCCAAATTTAAATACATTTATTGAGTATTTATTATGTACGGGGCACTAAGTTTTTATACATATTAACAAAACTAACATCCCAATAACCTCACAAAACAGATTTTATTATTATTTTCATTTTACAAATGAGGAGACTGAGGATTAAAAGTTTAATCAAGATAGACTAACAGGGATCCAATTTGCCTTTCTATCTGAAACAACTAAAATAATAGAGAAAATATATAGAAAAATTAGCTTTCCAGACAGTAGATATCTATTGATTAGGTATCTACCTATCTATCTATCTATCTATCTATCCATCTATCTATCTATTAATCTGCCTACCTACCTACCTATCTATTTATCCATCTCCTATGGGTTCTGTTCTCTGTCAAACACTGACTGATACAGATTTTGATGCCAGAAAGTGGGGTGCTCCTCTAACAAACACCTAAAAATGTAGAAGTGACCTTGGAATTGGGAAATGGATAGAGGCTACAAGAAATTTAAGGTGCGTAATAGAAAAAGTATAGATTTCCTTGAAGAGACCCTTGGTAGAAATGTGGACATTAAAGGCAATTCTGGTGAGAAGAGACCTCAGATGGATGTTAGCATAGTAGAGAAAGCTCTATAATAGAAATAAACAATTTGAAATATAAATTAATAAAACAATGTCATTAATAATAGCATCAAAAATATGTACTATTTGGGCCAGGCATGGTGGCTCATGCCTGTAATCCCAGTACTTTGGGAGGCTGAGGTAGGTGGATCACCTGAGGTCAGGAGTTCAACACTAGCCTAACCAACATAGTGAAACCCCATCGCTATTAAAAATACAAAATTAGCCGGGTGCGGTGGCTGGTGCCTGTAATTCCAGCTACTTGGGAGGCTGAGGCAGGAGAATCGCTTCAGCCTGGGAGGCGGAGGTTGCAGTGAGCCGAGATTGCACTGTTGCATTCCAGCCTGGGCAACAAGAGCAAAACTCCATCTCTAAATAAATAAATAAATAAATAAATAAATAAATAAATGTACTATTTGGGCGAACTCTGACAAAATATATGTAAGATCTATACATGGAAAACTAAATTGTTGAAAGAAGTTTTAAAGAACCAAAATAATTTGAGAGATAAGACTCAATATTAAGTCGTTAGCTTTCTCCAAGTTGATCTTTACATTCATCAGAATCCCAATCAAAATCCTAAAGAACTTTATTTTGATATTAGAAATTAACAAATTGTTTTTAAAAGTCTTTTGAAAAAACCCAAACCCCACACAAGCCAAAAAAAAAAAAAAAAAAAAAGTCTAAAAGAAAACATTGGGGACTTAATTTACCTGACTTCAAGATTTATTATAAAGCTAAAGTCATGATGACAGCATGTTACTGGTTTAAGGATAAGTATATATAGATCAATAGAACAGAATAGAGATACCAGAAATCGACTTACACATAGTCAATTGATTTTTAGCAAAGAAGCAAAGGTAATTCAGTAGAAAAAAGATTATCTTTGGGACAAAAGATGCTTAGGATGCTTGGATATCCACATGTAACAAACTAAACTTTGATCCATAACTTGCACCATATATAAAAACTAACATAAAATGGATCATAAACCTAAAGGTAAAACCTAAAACCATAACATGCCTAGAAAAAAATAGGAGAAAATCCTTGCTATCTTGTTTGGGCAAAGTTTCTTAGCTACAAGACCAAAAGCACAATCCAAAGAAAAAAACTTGATAAACTACACTTCAACAGATTTAACATCTTTCCTGCAAAAGATACTGGGAAGGGAATGAAAAGGTAAGAAACAGACTGGGAAAACCCACTTGTAAATTACATATCTGGTTAAAAAAATGTTTGCAGAATATGTAAACAAAAAAAAAGTTATAACTCAATATAAGAAAACAAACAACCTAATAAATGAGCAAAAGATTTGCATAGACAGTTTAGCAAAGAAGATATACATATGCAAATAAGCTCATGAAAAGATGCTCAATATCATTAGTCACTAGGGAAATGCAAATTAAAATTACAATGAGATGGCACTACACACAGATTAGAATGTCAAAAATTAAAAAGAATGAATACGCCAGTCATTGCATGATAAGGATTTATCGTAATTCCCAGACACTGCTGTTGGGAATGTAAAATAATTCAATACTTTGGAAAGTAGTTTGGCAACATTTTAAAATGGTACACATGTACCTACCCTATGATCCAGTCCTGGCTCTACCGCTTACTATTTGCTTGATCTTAGATGAATAAACTGCTATTCACTTTTATTATTGTTAATAATAAAAATCCCTGCACTAGCTCACAAGCTCACTCAGGCTGCATTATCCATAGTACTTTGTACCCACAGGAAGGTGACGTGAAAAAGGTCACCATTATTTAGAAAGTATTACATATGGAATTGAAGACAATCCTCAGGTAGTGATGAGATGAAACATGCATTCCTTGCCTTCTCTTTTGCTGAGAGTGACAGTAATTGTAGAGCTCATTCCTTGTAGCCATTCTTCTCATCACCGATTTCATACTATCTGAAACCATTTTGTTAGCATGACAATACTTCCTCTTGTAAAAGGTGCCACATGAGGACTTACCCATAATGCAGCACAGCAAGGCTGAAAGAGCGATCTTCTTAATGCTTTGTCACCCCGTAAAAATGACACTTCTTTTCTGTTGTTGTTGTTGAAGGATTTGCCAAATGGAAGGGGCTAAATGTCAATCTCACTTGAAGGCCAAACTGAAGTCAGACTTTATGAAGGGGGAGAAGGAAAACAAAGGGGGTCGGGAGAAAGAAGTAAGTTCAAAAATGTCCAGTTGTGCTTGGTCTTGAGGAAGCAACCACAAGGTAAGGGCTAAGAGATCCTTGACGATTTAGAATGTTTTCTTGCTAAATCACTCTGTGAAAACACCCCCAAATTCCAAAAGAAGGAAAAGGCTGAAAGAGGAGAATTTCCCCCAGCCCCAGATTGACTTTGTAGGTTGCTGTGAAGGATGAGGTAAAATCTCAAGGGACCTGCAAAATGTCAGTCCTATTTGGTAGTGCCTGTTTCAAGGGACTAAAGGTTAGCGACAGAGAAGACAAAGATAAAACATGGCTTAAGTGATACAAAGTGGTAGATAGAGCTGGGAAGGGAGGGTGAGGAGCTGGATAACAGGAAAGAATTATAACAAATTGAAGAATATCTAAAGAACATTGTCTCTCCTATTTATAAACCAGCTACTCAACATGGAGACGAGAGCACGGTATAGTTCTGTTTTCGCTGTAAGTCCACACAGTGATAGAGGTGAAGATAAAGGTGAGAGATAGAGACCAGATATAGATTAAGGCAGGAACACAGAGCTTATTCTAGACTGCTATTAAGTGCTCACTATGTTACTGATACATTAAAGGAAGTAGGAAAACAAGAACAAAAAGAGTGGAGGAACCAGGCAGAGTAAAACATAGTTGGAAGCTTTAAGAGATGCACAGTAAGACCTATAGAAGATAAATACTAGGACAGAGCAGATGGGAGGAATATAAAATAGCTGGATAAAGGAAATAAGGATGGTGACATATATTTAACACTGGAGACCAAGGTTATTTATTCATTTCAACTTTTATTTTAGGTTCATGGGTACATGTGCAGGTTTGTTACATAGGTAAACTTGTGCCACAGTGGTTTGTTGCACAGATTACTTCATCATCCAGGTACTAAGCCTAGTACCCAATAGTTATTTTCTGATCCTCTCCCTCCTCCCACCCTCCACCCTCAAGTAGGCCCCAGTGTCTCTTGTTTCCCTCTATGTGTCCATGTGTTCTCGTCATTTAGCTCCCATTTGTAAGTGAGAACATGCTGTGTTTGGTTTTCTGTTCCTGCATTAGTTTGCTGAGGATAATGACCTCCAGCTCCATCCATGTTCCCTTAAAGGACATACATTTGTTCTTTTTATGGCTGCATAGTATTCCAGGGTGCATATGTACCACATTTTCTTTATCTTGTTTACTGTTGATCTGCCTTTAGGTTGATTTCACGTCTTTTCGATTGTGAGCAGTGCTGCAATGAACATATACATGCATGTGTTTTTATGGTAGAACAATTATATTCCATTGGGTATATACCCAGTAATGGGACTGCTGGGTTGAATGGTAGTTTAATTTACAACAGCGACTAACACAAGCTTCAGCTGAGACTCAGACAAGAGAATGATTTTCTCCTAGTGGGACAGGAAATTGTGCCTCTTTATACAAAAGTCTTATTCCCCGTAAGAGGAAGATGGCATTTTGTGGCCTGCGGGAGAATAAACCATGTTTTCTGTCTTTCTCCAAATAATAAAGTATGCCATATTTCACCATAAAAGAGGAAAATATAAAGTTGTTGTTGTTGTTGTTTTGTTTTCAAAGGCAACATAGTACCTGATCTCTCAGGTGTGTGGTCCAGGAAAAATACCATGTTCTCAGAAATCTCTGAAAAGATGCTCAGCAAAAACAACTGGTAATGAAGTGGTCAGTGTGAGGGCAGAGACAGCGGGACAGCCCTCCTGGGTCTGGTGTAATGGGAGCAGTTACTCTATAGTCCCTTGATCCCGGGGTCTCTCTCTCTACCCCTCCACTCGAGCATGCCTCTGGACTTAAAGCACACGTACTCGCTGACTGACTGGTTTCCCATAAAAGCTGATCCTTTGTTTGTTTTAATTAAAAGATTTTTACTTAAGACTCATTTTATCACTCCCAAATCATCAAACATATCATGAGGCCCAAAACTGAGTAACTAAAAACACTGAATCACTAACGTGGAAATTAGCAAATCTGTATTATCAAGTAGATCCTAAAATTCCCTCTGCTGGGTAATATTCCGAAGGACAGAAATAACATTAGGAATCTTTCATATAAAATACAGCTTAAAGCAAAAGGCAATTAAATGGCACTATTTTGATAAATAAAGTGATGATAATGGTATAGTTGGGTATATTAGAGTAAATCAACATCAACAAAAACTCCTTCATTTAGGTATAGACAGGAAAAAAGGGAGAAACATATAGATTTGTTAATTGGCATACAACATTCAAAAGTACTGTCTTCTCATGTTTTACTCATTTCATGTTGATGAGCTATATGCCCAAATTACTGCTTTTATGGGATGTAAGAATCTTTAAAAGTTTACATTTGCTTGTAAATGTTTCAATAAAGGCCTTTACTAAATTAAAAGGATTTAGAGGAAGAATGCAATTCCTGTCTCAAGCTGCTGTCAGGAGACAGGTTTACAATGACTCGTAAAGTCATCATTCAATTATATATGATCCCCTCATTTGTGACATCTAATAATAGTGCAGGCTGCCGTCTTCATAATGGTGATCGCCAGCCTCTCAGCTTCTTCTAAATGTTATTTCAATTTTTTCCCAAATGAACCACCTCAGTTCTATCATTAGCATCATGTTTTATAGGAGTCAATTCTGGCATGAAGTGTCCAACTGCTCTTTTCCTTCAGAGCCTGTGGCCGTTTTTCAAAAGTTTTAATACTTCCTAGGGATCTGTGAATCTGTCTCAACACCCACAAATTCTGTTCACATTTCTAAATAACTATTTTAGGTTGACTGAATTATCCTTTGGACTCGAGAAAAGTACATCCAAAATATCAGCAGCTGATCTTTCCCCTACTTAGTGATTCTGTGGGTTACTATTTTTTGTCAATTAAAAAAAAATATAGGAATCAACCTAAATGCCCATTAATGGTGGACTGGATAAAGAAAATGTGGTACATATACAGCATGGAATACCATGCAGCCTGCAGCCTTTAAAAAGAATGAGATCATGTCCTTTCTAGGAACATGGATGGAGTTAGAGGCCATCACTCTTAGTGAACTAGCACAGGAACGGAAAACCAAATACCACATGCTCTCACTTTTAAGTGGGAGCTACATGATGAGAACACATAGACACAACGATGGGAGACAGATAGGCAGACCCTGGTGCCTATCTGGGAGTGGAGGGTCGGGGTGGAGAGAGGAAAAGGAAAAGTAAGTATTGGGTACTGGGCTTAGTACCTGAGTGACCAAACAAACTGTACAACAGATCCCCATGACATGAGTTTATCTGTATAACAAACCAGTATCTGTATCCCTGAACCTAAAATAAAAGTTTAAAAAAATATGTATTCCAGCCTGGGCAACATAGCAAGATGTTGTCTCTATGAAAAAAAAAAAAAAAAAAAAAAAAAAATACCTGAGCATGGTGGTGCATGCCTGTAATCCCAGCTATTAGGGAGGCTGAGGTCAGAGGATTACTTGAGCCCAGGAGATGGTGGCTACAGTGAGCCATGATCCTGCCACTGCACTCCAGCCTGGGTGACAAAGTGAGACCCTGTCCTGCCACCGCCACCCCCCTACCCCCCAAAAAAGGATACACACACACTTACAGAAACCAAGTTAATTTATTTTATTTTAACAAGAGGCTTGAGAGCTTTAGTAGATGAAAATAAAATAAGTTTGTGTGTAAGAAATATAAAATATTGAAAAAGTGTCACCAGAAATCACAATTTCACTTAAAATATTTGATACTTTGGAGTAGTTGTCAGAAGATCCTAGTAAAGTGTTCCTTTACAATTGATTAAGGGAGTGTTGAATTCTCATTTTTTTTTTTTTTTTTTTTCTTAATTCGACAAATATTTACTTGGTGCTTAGTCAGGTCCAGCTACTGTGCTGAATGCTGGTACTACAAATTGGAATAAGACAAGTACAGGCTCTGTCCTTTAGGAGCTTCTGGTCTAGGGAAGGCATTGGACAGATAAACAGCCAATTACCAGAGTATGGTCAGTACAACGATGGAGGATGTGGGCATTGTAGGAACAGATAGGAGGGTGTCTAATCTCAACCTAAAATATCAGGGAAAGTTTTCTTTTCTTCTTATTTTTTTTTTTTTCAGACAGGGTCTTGCTCTGTTGCCCAGGCTGGAGTGCAGTGTTACGATCACAACTCACTGCAGTTGTGACCTCCCAGCTCAAGCAATCCTCCCGCCTCAGCCTCCTAAGTAGCTGGGACTACAGGCGCTCACCACCACGCCTGGGCTAAAGGTGCTCATCACCACACTTGGTTGTTTATTTTTTGTAGATACGGAGTCTCACTATGTTGCCCAGGTTGGTATCAAACACCTGGGTTCATTCGTCCTGCCTCTGTCTCCCAAAGTGCTAGGATCACAGGTGTGAGCCATCAGGTCTAGAACAGGAAAAATCTTATGGGCAAAAGACTGCTATCTATGAGAAATCTCAAGGATAAATAGGAGTTATCTAAATGAAGTGGGGTGGAGAGAAGAGACAGGAAAGCATTTCCAGAATCAGGGACACCAGAGATACCAGGAGAACATGGCGTCTTTTAGGATATAGCCCAGCCATAGCGAATGGGAACGCAGAGTGAAGAGGGTGCAGAAAGGGGAGGGAAAAATTGATGAACAATAAGACTGAAAGAGCCAGATGTGGTGGCTCATGCCTGTAATCCCAGCACTTTGGGAGGTCAAGGTATATGGATCACTTGAAGTCAGGAGTTTGAGACCACCCTGGCCAACATGGTGAAACTCCATCTCTACTAAAAATACAAAAATTAGCTGGGCGTGGTGGCATGCACCTGTAACCCCAGTTACTTGGAAGGCTGAGGCACGAAAATCGCTTGAACCCTGGAGGCAGAGGTTGCAGTGAGCTGAGATCGTGCCACTGCACTCCAACCTGGGTGACAGAGTGAGACTCCATTTCAAAAAAAAAAAAGAAAGGCTGAAAGAAAAGTTGCAGGACCTTGTAAGAACTGTCCGTACATCATTGGAAGCAATATCACTCTGATTGCAGAGAAAGGGTTGAAAGTATACAAGATCAGAAAGTAGGAGACCATTTAGGCAGAAAGTCAGGTGGTCAGTGATGATGGCCAGAACTAGGGTAATGGCAATAGAGATACAGAGACATTCTGATTCAAGAGATATTAGATAGGCTCATCCAGACTTGATGACTCATCTTTCAGCTGACAAGGGAAATGAAGAGGAGAGAGTTGACACATATTAGAAATGTATGTAAAAATGAGGCCATCACACTGAAGCCAAATATTTAAATATCTTCTTAATATGCTACAAATTCTACAAGACCTGTGACTAGGTCTCCCACAGGTTGAACCCAGTTCTGCAAATATCAATTTGATCTAATCTTGGCACAGCAAAAATCTCTCATCTCTGCTGATAGGCTTCTTTGTAGGACAAGATTATAAGCAAGGCATGCCAAGCATTACAAAATAGTCATGATTGTCCCTCAACAGTTACTAAAATGGTATTTGGTTTACGTTTCTTCGCAGCTCCCCCTGGGACCTGTGACTCTTCAACACACAGTGGAAGGGACAGTCAAGGATGTAATGATGTGCTGGACAGATGTTTTAAGACAATTTGGGAATAGAAAGAGATGACTGATTTCAACAATGACTAATAAAACACCCTTTATATTTTTTGTTGCTCAAGGAGCATTGTTCAAGAAGGTCAAAATGTGGCTATTTCCTAATATGAATTTTTAAAGCAGGTGGCATTAGGTTGCCCTAATACAAAAGGATGTCCCTAAATTTCCCAGAAGTCATATGGGTACATTTAAAAGTACAGAAAATTCCATTTGGAATGTTCCTTCTTTTCTTAACATAAAACTCACTCCTATTTTCCAAAAAAAACTTTATCATTTTTTATTGATTTTATTATTACCAATTTATCACCTAAAGGTCATTATGAGAAAAGGCAGAAAGCTGAAAATAGAATTGGTGAGGGAAAAACCAATAATGGTGAAATGGGATTCTGAGAAATAAAGCCTTTTTTGAGAAGAAAAAAAACCCTCTTGTAATCAGTAACCAAATAGATGAGCTGAAAGTCTCAATATCAATGTGTATGCTCTACCTTGCGGTTGTTTCTGGACCCATCCTTCCCAGAGCCTGAGGCAGTAACTACACTCTGTGACCCTATTTCTTCTTAATGTCATTGTAGCCACTTAAAAGATGCCTATGGATACATTCATTAATTCAGCAAGCATTTATAAAACACCTCCAGAGGGCCAGCCATAGTTCCAGGTTTTGGGAATGTTACTTAAGATGGGGGAAAACCCCTACATTAGAAATTTTACTTGCTAATTGATAACATATCCTCTCTTGGCTTTGGCACACATACATACTAAGACAATTACTAGATCAGATCTCTGTCCAATAATCTAATTACTTATGTCAACAGAGAGGCTCTTCAAGTATACTTGATTCACTTACCTATGTAAAGTTCACAACCCTTAAAAGTTCTTCAACTTACTGTAAGGGGTAAGATTGGCAATATTTGCATAGGTGAGGCTGCTATGGCAAAGACATCAAAAGGAGCATCAATCTGGGTAGTGTTGAATAAGGCTAATGAGAATTCTGACTGTAGATTTCATTTCATGCTGCTCATTGACTAAGCTGAACCTGGCTTTCAGGTCACTGGGCATTACAATCCTCACCTGAAAGTCTGTTTTTGTTTTTTTGCCAAGTGACCGGATTGTAACAAGCTTGAGGAGACAGGTGGCTTCCTAATCCCAGCTCAATTGATATCCATGTAACAATGAATGCCACCAATGCTAACAACTGCTGCTTTAGCACAGGTGGTAAATTCAGTCTCCCACTCTACTTTTATCTCAGTGTACACAGAACCAAGAAGAAACATGCTGAGACTCAGAAAGCCACCAGGATTTTTTGTTGGGAACTTTCCAAAAGTCAACCATTGCATCTATGTTTGTTCTTTTTTTTCCTTTTTCATCATGTCACCACTAAAAACTTAATTGTTATAGGAAAAGGGTGTGTGTTGGGACATGAACTTCATTAGGGTAAAGAATCAGTAGGGGCACTGTTCAAAGAGGACCAGCCGGTAAATATTACTTAATCTGGGAGGTGTTTCCTAAAAAGATTCCTGGGAATCAGACCTTGTTATGTGCATAAGCCTAGCTATGGCTCAGAACACATCCAACCACCAGCAGTACAACCCAAAGAGCATCTTGTTTGAGATCAGATAGGACCATAGCAAGGCACAGAGTTATTGTGTATACCTTTGTAGACTTCATCATTTTTGTTGGCTGGACATTATTTAATAATACATTAGAAACCTAATCATCATTCTTAGAATGCAAAGGCTTTCAAGTCAGTCCGTACCATTAGCTCTTTCTCATGTTCTGAACTTCAAAGCCATTGTTGATGACATCACAATAGTCACATCAATAAATCTTGTCAATAAAGTGATGAACTGTGTAGTATCTTGTCAGAAGAATAAGAAATGTGTCTTGCTATATTCTACTCTTATTTTGCAGACCATCTCTCTACTTGCATTTACTGAAAATTGCTTTTAAAATCTGAAAAACTACCTGTGTTACTCAAGTTCAAGCTTTATGTGCACTGAAAATTATTCCTGAAGTCTACTAACTTTTAGTGAATCTCTCCTGATAGGGTATACAACAGTTCAGGCCATATTCCTGGTTCTCAACCTCTGATATTTTGAATTAGCATTTTTTTTTTTTTTTTTTTTTTACATATGTGAGTTTTGTTCTCACAATGACATCATTGGCTTCTTAAAGGCATGTGCTATGTCTTGATTTGCTCTGCATCCCTATGTGTAGCACGGTTTAACTACATAATAGATAACTATTTGCTGGCAGTAAAATTTGTAAAATTAAGTATCTGTGAGGTTCTAGGAGTAGGTCAAGAAATGAAAGTAAGGGGAGACAGTAAGACAAAGTACAGAATTGGAAAGTGCCATGAATTCCATTTGCTTCAGTCTTCCTTAGTTCTCCAGGCCCTGCAGAAGTCCTGTTCTTGCCCAAATGGGAGAATACATTTTATGTATTCAAATAGACAATATTTTATAGGCCTTAGAATGTAAACTACATGAGGACGTAGGTTTGTCTGTTTTGTCCATTGTTGTATCCACATCTCCTAGAGCAGGTCCTGACACATAATAGGTACTCAGTGAAAATTTGTGAAATATATACAAAGTGTTGAAACAAGAATCTCTCACTGAACCTCCATCTCAAGGCACCATCATAGAATGTCTGAGCAAGCAGAGGTTTTAAAGATAAGCTAGTCAAATTTCCTTATTTTGTAAAGACAGAAACTGAGGCAACAGAGGGAAGAGAGTCTGGATCTCCTAACTCTTAGCTCAGTTGACTGATTTAGTTTTCCTCTTTGCATAAAACTTTAATAAAGAGACAGCTTTCTTATAAAATCATATTCCAGGGCCAGAGGTGGTGGCACATGTATGCAATTGCAGAGATTTGGGAGGTTGAGGCAGGAGGATTGTTTGAGGTCAGTAGTTTGAGGCTGCAGTGAGCTATGACTGCACCATGGCATTCCAGCCTGGGCAACAGAGTGAGACTCTGTCTCTAAATAAATAATACATTGAATGAAAATGCCTGCTAATGGCAACTACAATCTAAAGACCTATGACAGCATAGACAGAATCATGCCCTGGGTACTAGGTAAAAATAAATAAATAAACAAAAGTAAGGGGTTGTAGTATTTTGGAGACAGAATTCAAACTTCTCATTATGTGATCTGAATGAATGATGTTTTACTATTTGCAATTAATGGCATTTTACTCAACGATTCTCTTATCTGACAGCAGCATTGCTGAAAAGATTGGTTTCAAGTAGCTAATTTCATTTGTAAACACAGAGGCTGCTTTAACTGAAGGTGAGGATGATTACTAAGTGATATGGCTTGGATCTGTGTCCCCACCCAAATCCCATGTTCCATTGTAATTCCCAGTGTCGAAGGTGGGGGCTGGTGGGAGGTGATGGATCATGGGGGTGGTTTCTCATGAATGGTTTAACACCATGCCCCGTGGTACAGTTGTCGTGATGGCGAATAAATTCTTGTAAAAGTGTGCAGCACCTCCCGGCTCTCTCTCTTGTTTCTGTTCCTACCATGTAAGAGGTGCCTTCTCCTTTGCCTTCTGCCATGATTGTAAGTTTCCCTAGGCCTCCCCAGAAACCAAGCAGATGCCACTGTACTTCCTGTACAGCCTGCAGTACCATGAGCCAATTAAACCTCTTTTCTTTATAAATTACCCAGTCTCCAGTATTTCTTTATAGCAGTGTGAGAATGAACGAATACGCTAGGGTTATTTGCTGTTGGTTGTTTTGCCTCTCAAGCTTCTTTTTCATCTCATTCAAAAAAGAGAGGTCATAAGTAGCTATAGACAGGCACCGAAATGGTTTCCCCTAGAATAAGGGGAAAAGCTCAGGAACTTTTCTCTTAAAATTAGAATCAGTAAATTCCAGTTTAAAATGGAGGGGAATAGTAGTTGCTATTGTTATCTACTGTAACTGACAATTTTATAAAACGCTGCTAAAATTAAGGACCTTTTGAAATCTCATTAAGTTACTTGGGGAATTTTGAATCTATCAAGATTTACATGTAGGCAAAACAAAATAACCTAGGTTTATAATAAGCCCTAATATAAAACAACTCAGAAATAAGATAGTGGTCTTGGATTTTAAGACTCATTACATGGGAATCTGTAATTTTTATTTTTCCCTTCCAAAAGACATCTTCATATTTGAACCACTGGTTTGGGCAAAGGAAAACCAAAAGGCAAAATTGTATCTATTCTATCTAGCACTCTCCAAGGTTATCAGAGAGCTTTCAACTGCTAGACAATGATGCTAATCAGTACTCCAGAGTTTGGTCCATAGAACAAACTAAAATGACAAAGTTACAGACCAAACTTCAGATCTTGCATTAGTCCCACCAGGAGACAGATAATCTGTGAGGCCTGGCCTGAGCCATGAGCTAATCTCTTATCTCTGTGCTAAAAGAATCACTTCTAACTTTCACTGTAATTATCAATGCATTCATTATATGTATTATTATTTGTCATTAGTATTGCTCTTTTATATTTGTAGTATCATTTACAGTTTGTTTATTTATTTATAATATTATTGTTTTTTGAGACAAGGTCTCCTGGGCTGGAGTGTAATGGTGCAATCACAGCTCACTATAGCCTTGAACTCCTCCCCTCAAGCGATCCTCCCAGCTCAGCCTCCCAAGTTGCTGGGACTATAGGTATATATCACCACTCCTGGCTATTTTTTTTCTATTTTATTCTAGAGACAAGTTCTCCCTATGTTGTCTAGGCTGATCTTAAACTCCTGGGCTCGAGTGATCCTCCCTTCTTGGTCTCCCAACATGCTGGGATTACAAGTGTGAGCCACCGTGCCCAGCTTCATTTACAGTTTATAACTTACTCTCTATACATATCATCCTTTGGGCTAAAACAAAGTAAGAATTACTGTCCCAATTTACCAGATGAAGTGAGGCTATGCATTCTCATTACATACCCAGGTCATCTAATTGGCAAATAGCTGACATCTAACCTGGAATCTTTCCTCTAGTCTGCACTGTCCTTAAAATATTGAGGATGATTCTGCAGACTGGTATCGCATGATGGACCAATCCATCACCAGATGGTGTCTGAGTGAAATGTAAGGTGGCACAGTAAAAAGGTACTGAGTCCAAGTCACAAAAGCTGGCAGTCACATCTATGTGACTCTGATTTATGGCTCCAGAGATATGTCCAATTCCAGTCCAAAAGGGTGAGACCATTGCTTCCTTGTAGGAGCCCAGAGGCAAAAATTGTATGTCTGTCTTCATTTAGATACTTCTAGATGCTAAATTTCAGGGTGTTAGGTTCACAGGTGAGAAAAAGGAGGAGGTAGGAGAATGTTTTGTATCAGGTTACCTAGGTATGTGGCCCAGGTATGGCTAGGTAGCCCTCTGGTGGCTACCCTCAGTGACGGGTCTAGAGAGAAAATAACCAAGTTGACCTGTTCCTGTCCTGTCTTTCATTCTGATAAAAGCGCAATTTTATTTATAAGTTTCACTGCCATTGCAATATGTGGTCTTTGACATGAAAGGAAAGAAATGTTTACTTTTACCTGAAGTTTTTGTTGTTGCCTTTTAGAGACAGGGTCCTGCTCTATCACCAAGGCTGGAATGCAGTAGTGCCATCATAGCTCACTGCAGCCTCCAATCCTGGGCTCAAGGAATCCTCGCACCTCAGCCTCCTGAGTAGCTGTGACTATAGGCATGTGCCACCATGCCCATCTAATTTTTTTTTTTTTTTAGTAGGGACAAAGTCTTGCTATGTTGCCTAGGCTGATCTCAAACTCCCAGCCTCAGTCTTCCAAAGTGCTGCGATTACAGGTGTGAGCCACTGTGCCTGGCATTCATTACTTCAAGGTTTCATATTATATTTTATTTTAAATATATAAAATCTTTCATTCCATCAATGTAAGTTTCATGAGGGAAGTGGGTTATTTGACCTCTGTTCAATTTCCAGGGCCTGGACCACTGTATGGGACAGATTAAAGAAGTATTTGCTGACTGTATCAGGTAAAGTCACATCTTACACTTATCTTCCTTACTGTTCTAAGGAGAGCTCCACTGGTTTACTGATCTAGGTTTTCAGGTCAAGCTGTGACCACTTGCAACTTATGTCTATTCCTTGGTAGTCTTTTGTATAAAATTTAGGTGGCAAATATGAATATTATTATAAGTAAATAGGTTAAAATCTTGAGACATAGTTACCCAAGTGGATTTGCAAACCTTAATCTTATATTTTCAGGTAGATAGGACCTTCGAATAGTGAGAGTTTGCACAGGTTAATTCATCATCCTGGTATGATATCCCAGTTAGAGAATTTCTACTTCCCTCAGTCAAACGCATATATCTACAAGATCTAAGCTCCATAGCTACAAAAGGCATTATCTTCTGAACCCAGAAATCATCAAAATATTTTGGCTTTACACAGGTTCTATAATTTCTACAGTTAGGAAAAAATTATAAATGATTATACCAATGTTTATTATGATTATTTAGTCCCCAACAAACCCACCTTTATTTTCTATTTATTTCTTCTGATGGAACTGGATTCTGACACCTGCTAAATTTGTCACCTTGGAAAGTTATACTCTTTAAATCTCAATTTTCATGCATAAGATAAGAAATGATCATAATACTCACTTCATAAGACTGCAGTAACAGTCAATGAGATAATTCATGGAAAGTTTCTAGAATGGTATCTTCTAAATTATAAGAACTTATAGTAAATTTACTGTTATTACCATTGTTATCATCTCATTCATGCTATTCATAATCTAAAGGTGAAAATGCCATATAATAGTTCAAACCCCTCTAGGAGTTTTCTCACTTTTAAAATACTTTTCACTTTTAGATGTCTATATTTTGTCAAATATGTTCAATTATTTTTTATATATTTACTTTCAGTTTTAAATGCTTATACTAATTTTAGTTATAAAGTATATTTCAATAATTTTCAGATTTTTTAAAATATTTTTTATAGTTTAACAGGGTCATAATTTGAGAGGTCAAATCCATAACATTTTCTTGATTATTTTTTACTATTTATGAATATCTTTAACCATAGCTGATTTATAATTGCGAGCCACGTCTATCTTTATTTGTCTTATTATTGTTAACTCAGAAATTATCATTTAGAAGGCTTAAATATAATTTTGAAAGGTAATTTGGTCCCCCAGTATTTATCATCAGTCTCCTAGATACAGCTAATGTATAACTAAGAATATAAGAATTATTCCAAAATGTAACATAAATTATTTATTTTGTTATCAAGTATTGATTGAGGACTGTGCTGTACCAGGTCTTGCCTCCATATTGAGGATGTCCCATTGAACAGGGTACATAGCTGCCCTCGTGAAGCTTATATTCCAGACAATCAACAAACGAACAAGCCAACAAACATAATCAGATGGTAACAAGTGCTCTGGAGAGTGGATGTGACTGTGGGGCTACTTTAGGGGGTTGGCTAAGGCTTTTTAGAGTAAAAGTTATTTTCATGGAATGACAAGAAAAAGCAAATCATGCAAGGATCAAGGGAAGAGTGTTCCATGTATATAAATATACAGTTTGATAGAAGAAATAAGATCTAGCATTAGATGGATCAGTAGGGTGATTATAGTTTACAATAATCTATTGTACATTTCCACATAGCTGGAAGATAATAATTTGAATGTTTCTAGCTTACAAAAAGACAAATCTTTAAAGGTGATGGATATCCCAAGTACACTGACTTGATCTTTACAAATTAGATGAATGTCTTAAATTATCACATGTGCCCCAAAACTACGTACATTTATTATGGATTAACAAAAATTTAAAAAATGTTTTAAAAAGTGAACAGACTTAGATGTTTCACAGGTAGGAGCAATGGGCATACTGATTGAATTAGTATGGTGATGAGGAAGTAAAAAGGAATAATTCAGATTTCTGTCTTGAGGTTCTTAAGTGGAGCGTGGTAATGTTTACTAAGATGTAGAAGGATAGGAGAGGTGGACCAGGATTGGAGGAGAGAAATCTAGGACTCTGTTGTGTTAGTGTGAAGTTTGAGAAATCTACTGGACATCCAAGTGGGGATTTCATGATGGTGGTTGGGTGTTGGTGGTCAAATCTGAAGTCCTGGGGAGAGATTATGCTTGAGAGTCATCGATACATGTCTCATGCGGGTGGCCAAGCAACTGGAGGGGTCACCTAAAAAGAGCATATAGAAAAAGATTTCCACAAACACTCTACATTTATTCATTAAGCAAAGACAGAAGAACTAGCAAAAGTATTTCAGAAGAAGGATCTAGTAGGAGACGGTGAGAGGAAAACTGAAAAGGATTGTAAGAGGAAGACCGAGGATACGTGGTGTTACAGATGACAAAATATATTATTTAAAAAAGTATTTCAAGCAGGAGAGAATGGCCAACTTTGTTGGATACTGCCAGAGACATAAAATAACAACAGAAAAGTGACTGAATTGGGCAATGTGGATATAGAAGCTAAAAGGTAATAAATAAATTGGAGTGAGAAAGTGGAGATGATGATGACAAACGCCTTTTTAAGAAGTAAGTTTGTGAAAGGGAGCAGAGCAAATGAGAATAGCAGTGCAATAAGGAAGAGGGTTTTGTTTTGTCTTCTTTTTGTTTTTGAAGGTAAGGGATATTGGAACATGTCTACAGGCATTACGGATGATTCAGAAGAGAGGGCTATTCATGATACAGGAAAATCAGGGGAAATCCCATTAACAAAGTCCTTGAAAATACAGAAACTTGTATCCAGAATTCTTAGGATAGCATTGACCTATAGGTGGAGCTGATCTAGCTTCAAGTTCTGGCTCTGCCAATAACCAGCTATACAACCCTGGGTAAACCACTTTACCTCTCATAACCTGAATTTCCCTCAACTGATAGGATTTATTAATATCTTCAGTGATAAGGTCTATGTCAATCTTACAGTGAGAATTTAGCTGAGTACACGTGCAGAAGGATCTGACACAATGGATGACATCCTGTAGGAGCTCAGTAAATGCTGAATCATAATTTGTTAAATCAATCGTATGCAATTACCCCTACTAGGGGATTTTTCCATTCATTCTTTTGGCACAACCCTGTTATTTATTTTGATAGACTAGTTCTTTCAAAATGTCAAGGTGCCACTAATTCTCCACCTATGACTAGAGAAGAATTTTATTCTCTTGTTATTGAGGGCTGAGTGTGGACCCAGATAATGCCCATAATACAATTTTACCCAGGGAGCCATCAAGGGCTAAGCCCTCATTAGCAAAATGAGTTGTAATCTTTCCTGCTTTCAGGTCTACATATTTCAGAGTAGTATCTTAAATAAGAGTCAAGTGGTTTTAAGGCATAATCACTCATATTGATCAGTGTTTTTTATAGTCTCTTTCGCTCTTCAGAAAAAAATCTGTCAAGATGAACCTAAGAATATTGGGAGATTTCATTGCACTTTCCATTGGTTTTTTGACCCAGGAGATGGCAAATAGATATATGCTAAGTTTTTTTAAAAAGATACGTTTTCAACAATTGAAATGCTTCAAAATTTGCACTTAAGTACTACAAGAATCAGGGCAAATCCCTTGATTTTCCTGTAAAATAGGAAAAATTCCCTACATGTGAAAACACTTTTAGGTGGTATAAATTGGGGATATGTTTGGTTTCTTCTTCATTTGAGCTTTTATCCTAATCCTGTATTACTGCTTTTAGGTAGAATTAAGTACCTACCACAGTGGCTGTCATGGTAGGCACTCAATGAATAAATGGAAGTGCCCTGGGCATAGTGAATATAGGATGTTTTATTCTTTTTCTTTCTTTTTTTTTGAGACGGATTCTCGCTCTGTCACCTAGGCTGGAGTGCAGTGGCATGATCTCAGCTCACTGCAAGCTCTGCCTCCCGGGTTCACGCCATTCACCTGCCTCAGCCTTCCGAGTAGCTGGGACTACAGGCGCCCACCACCTCGCCCGGCTAGTTTTTTGTATTTTTTAGTAGAGACAGGGTTTCACCGTGTTAGCCAGGATGGTCTCGATCTTCTGATGTCGTGATCCGCCCGTCTCGGCCTCCCAAAGTGCTGGGATTACAGGCGTGAGCCACTGCGCCCGGCCTAGTATGTTGTATTCTTAGAGCTGGGTTTATGAGTAAAAGTGCTGTACAATGCACAGTTTGATGCTCTACTATTGCCCTCTTGAAATTCCTAATGATTTTTTAACCAGAGACTCTGCATATTCATTTCCCACCGGGCCCCACAACGTATCTAGCTGGCCTTGTTCCTTCTTTCTTCCTTATCTCTTCATATCACCAACTGACCTTCTAAATATCTCTCAAACCAGCTCAATTCCCTCAGTTCTCATTGTTGCTGCCTGAATTCAAGCCACAAGGGGCCCTCATCTGGGTGGGCACAGAGTCTTTCACCTGCATTCCCAATCTACTTTTGTGTTCATCCAATACAATTTCTAGAATATATTGAGTGCTCAATTCAAAATATAAATCTGATTCTATCACATCAATAACTGATTCACTCATTAGTTTGGCAAATATTTACTGGTTCTAGGTATTATGGCAGGTACTGAAAGTGTAATCATGTTCAAAACCAGACACAAATCAAAAGTAATTCCAAGAGGGACATCGTCCTGATTTCTGGGAGAAAGAACGGCTTGGTATTAGCCATGGTTAACTAAAATACATTTCTAGGCAGATTCTCTGATTACACTACTTTGATGGATACATTAGTTCAGATACTGGGTGGAACTGGGGATGAGGGAATGAAGAAAATAAGCACTTTAAAACTTATTCACTCTGGAAAGCACACTGGAAGCCAAGTTGCTCTGTGGTTTACCCATATCACAGCAGTAACCACAAATCCGTACTTAAAAAAAAAAAAAAATCCTGTTAAAACTGTTTTGGTCCATGACTCTGGGGATCTAATTGATGATGTGTTTTTGTGTTGTTGAAAATCTAAGGCTTATTGATAGAAAAAAAAAACAGTCTGCATATCTCGTAGGTATCCCCAAGGGTCTCACATGCGTCAATTCTGTGCAGAGGCAACTGGTCTTATATTCAGATACAAGTAGCATAACTTTACTCTCCTCTAATTTCCCTCAGTCTCTGAAGCATTTAGGTCACTTTCTCACTTACTAGCAGAAAATGTGAGCTCTGGTTGAAAATTAGAATCTCAAAATACTTGTTATTCAACCTTTATCAGAAGTTTGGGTAAATGGGGAAAGAAAGGAACACATGTAAAAGGCTGTCAAAGTTATAAAGTGTCCTTCAACTTCTTGAAGCTTTCTTGGGTGAATTGAACCACTAAAATGTTGAACACTCTATGTGCACTGGGCTAATTCTTGCAAAATGGCTTTAACTCAATTTTGCTTTAATGTTATGCCCTTGGCTTTTATTCAAGGTTTATACTAGAAGCCATCAGATGAAATTCACTTCTGCATTTACTGTAAAAGTGTGGTTGAGGGCATTGTCCATTACATCAGTCAATATGCGCTACTAAGTCCCATGTGAGAAAATTCTTTCAAAATTAATTTTAGCAAATAAAATGGGCTCCCTGTTAAATTGGTATTCTGATTCTTTTCCAATAATGAAAGAAGTATTAATTTGGACTTTTTTCTGTTTTAAGTGGCAGAGTTCTACTCAGACTTGCTAATCAAAGAAGGGAATTTACTTGCTCTCACTGCTTGGAAGGACTCTTGGATTATGGTCAGAATCTAAGAGCTGCAGCAGCCAGACTTCAGTGACTCAGAGACAGCAGCCAGAACTCAGTACACAGTACACAGGGCTTACTCTCTCTCCATTTGCAATTCTCCTCTGTTCAGTTTTCTTCCTCCTACTGGAGACAGGCCTGCTTCTCAGGGCGGGGAAGTTAGCCAATGGATAGTCCTGATTCGTATTTTTCCAGCTTAGCATCTTCAGTGGGCAATAAACTCTATTCCAAAGCGTATGTATTAACCTCAGGGAAGACCCTTATTGGACCTGAAGTCTTATTGGCCAGGTACCTAGGTACCCATCCTCTGGAAAATCACCATTTCAAGGGAATGGGGGTACTATGCAGAAGGGTAGAAGATGGGGCACACTGATTGACAGCCACAGGCAGAGGGTGGAGAAGAACCTCCCCAAAGAGAAAAAAGAGTCCTGTTAATAGAAGAAGAGCAAAAGCAAACATACAGGGCAGACAAAAGGGAATGGCCAGAGCCATCTGTGACCTGAGCTAGGATAATAGTTTGTTTTCCATTTTGCTCTGAATACTAGGAAGCCTGTAGGCAAATATGGAACCTAACACCAAGAATTATATTTACCTTTCAGCTTGGTTGATTTCAACTTTGATTGTGTTTTCTTACTTTCTTTTATAGCTTTATTGTTATACCTAGTTTTATAAGTTTTTAAATGTGCCTTTGAAAAGAAATAAGATATTTAATTGTGATTATTTCATGAAATTATTTCTTGGGTTAGTCTGCTGAATCGTAAGATGCCAATTTGAAAAAAGAAATATTTTATTCTTGAAAATAAAGCTAAGAGTGAAGTTCATGGTACAGAAACATGTCTGCAAAAAAGAGAAAAGAGGAGTAAGTCAAGCCTTGTCTTTAAGGGCCGACCATACTCTGCTGTTTTGTGCATTGCTGGCCATGATGGCCTTGTGTTTGTGGTGGAAAGTCCCTTACAACGAAGGGAGAAGCCATCCCTTAACACACTATGAGGTACAGCTCTTTACAGCAGAAGACAAAAACTGTGAACAGAAAATTAGCTGTAAGGGCTACTGGAAAGAGCTTTCGTTAATAGCTCCAGTTGCAGGACTTCTTGGGAGTTTTAGAAGATTTTTCCAGATGTTCAAAGGCAGTTGATTGGGTCACCTGACCTTGCAACTGGAAGTCTTCCCTTCTGAACAGACTCTTATCACCACCTTGGCCAATCACATAATTTCTCCTTTTTAACTCTGGGCTAAGGATGGGCAACATCTTCTCTCCTGAACAAAGATGAAACAGATTTGAATTTCCAGAGATCTTTAATAAGGACTAAGTAAAAATATGCTATTATCAAATATACAACCAACAAGTTTTTGAAGAATATGTTTTAGTATATTATTTTAAAAAATGATGTGGTTCTATCACTTTTCCTCGTAACTGCATACTTATCTCTTGAGCTTACTTCTCACCACAGAGTATCACAGAGGGGTAGCTGTCTAAAAATGCTGATGAGGCTGGGCGCAGTGGCTCACACCTGTAATCACAGCACTTTAAGGAGCCAACGTGGGGGGATCGCTTGATCTCAGGAGTTTGAGACCAAACTAGGCATTGTAGCAAGACCCCATCTCTAAAAAATATATATATATTCAGGTGTGGTGGTGTGTGCCTGTAGTCCCAGCTACTCAGGAGGCTGAGGTGGGAGGATCACTTGAGCCAGGGAGGTGGAGGTTGCAGTGATCCAAGACTGCGCCACTGCACTCCAGCCTGGGTGACAGAGGCAGACCCTGTCTCAATAAACAAACAAACAAATAAATAAAACGTTGATGGCATTCTTAGGCCTAGGCAAGAACATCCATTCTTAGGGTTCTGCTGTTGAGTTCTAGGTTCCATCCTCGCTGAAGGACTTGGGCTGGTTACCACCCTCCTCTACTCTCCCCCAGAAGATAATCTGATCTCTGCCTCCCTACATTACAGAGACCTGGCCTGGTTTCTTAGTGACTTTGCATTATGGCTTATGATAAAACAATGCCTTAACCATTCAATAAACATAATTTCCATTCCCCAAGAACTCTATCTGTTCTCTCAGTAGGATTACTGTCTCACTGGGACAGTGAAATCAGAGGAAATATAGTCAGTGTAAAGAAGGCGCTGGAGGTGAAGATGTTGGGAGGCAGAAGAGGGGAATCACTAATTTTGCTTTGCTCTGTTTTCCAAATGACTTCACAGTCATTTATTTGCTATTCCTCAAACAACAGCTGGCACCTAAATTGTCAACATTTTCTTTGCATAACCTCAAGAGTGAGTGCGACACAGATAGGCACTAGAGAAGGAGGATGATGCTTCTGACACTACTGGGTTCTCTAAACATCATTTCTTCCCTCTCTTTCCATAAGGAGTCATTTAATGCTCTCTTTCTGATGTGACATGGTTCATGTAGAACCACATTGTTGTGGAATGCAGCAGTTGAAAGCAAGCTGGGTGATTTCGGTGAAACAGCCCAGATCACACCAATGCATTTCTTTTATGTGGTTTTCTATTGGCCCCTGGAAAGTGACAGCACTCCTAATAGGCACTTGGGAAAATGAGTATTTCTCACTATTTCCTCTGAAATGAGCCTGTTCAATTCTGCCGAAATTTGCATTTGACTTGTCACCCGTAAAATAAGAGATTCAGACTGGTTGATCTCTACATTGTGAAGTTTCAACCTTTCTTTTAGTTGTTTGTTTTACTTCACTAAAAAAAAAAAAAATTGTACACATATTATGGTAACAATAACAGAACTTTAAGGCCAGGAATATGATGTTATCCATAATCTCATAATATCAACACTTTTTTTTTCCCTGAAGGTTTTGTGTTCTTGTCCACATGTAGTTATAATGATAATGTATTTGAAGTCATGTAATTGACTTAATTATGTATTATTCATCTTAGAAACACTTCTCAAGTTTTTTTTTTTTTTAATATACTTTTAGTGCTGCATAGCATCCCATTAGATTACCATGTATTGATTTACTTAATTTTTTTGAGACAGAATCTCACTGTGTCACCCAGGCTGGAGTGCAGTGGTACAGTCTTGGCTCACTGCAACCTCAACATCCCAGGATCAAGCGATTCTCCTGCCTCAGCCTCCCCAGTAGCTGGGATTACAGGCACCTGCCACCACTCCCAGCTAATTTTTTGTATTTTTAGTAGAGATAGGGTTTCACCATGTTGGCCAGGCTGGTCTTAGATTTACTTAATACCATCCCATTAAATTAGCATGTATTCATTTACTTAATATTGTCTCAAATGTCAAACCTTTGGTTTTCATTTTTCTCTGTTGCAGAGATGCTGAAATAAACACCTCAGGCGTAAAATTAAAAAAATATATTTTCAGTCTTTTAAAGATACATTTGTAAGAGCAGGGACATTTGAAAGATGGATGTGCATATTTGTATGACTCTGAAATCACATCACTAAATTGCTCTTCAAAAGGGCTGAACAAATTTATACTGTCAAAATCAGGAGGTGAAAATTCCAGTTACACCAGGTCTTTGCCATATGGGTGTATTTTAATGTTTTGTTCTTTTGATGGATATATGCCATTTTAAAAAAATCAGCTGCCTGGCAAAGATGATTGTGGTTTCTGTTGTTTTGTTTTTCATTGTCATTTCCCTCCTCCCTGCCCTTCTCCCCTTCCCTTGAATCAAGTAATAGTTCTCACACTAACATCTGTGCTACCCTGACACACACCCTGAGGGCTTATCGCAGCTTGTCACCTACTCACAGAGATTAATTTCTCCTTCAGATGTTTGTGCTTCAGCTTCCTATTTGCTAAAAAGCCTCAGGATGTAGTGGTCTGTTACCCCTGAAAACGATCCAGCATCGACACATGCTGTCACTCGCCTTCCCTCTCCTTTACACTGGTGGTTCCAGGGGACGGGTTTTTCTTTGCTTATAGCCCCTGCAGACACCTGACCTTTCCCAGTAGAAACAGTGTAAATGACACCAGGATCTGAGCGACTGAAACTTCAGTTCAGGTGGCAGATAATCCACACTGCCTGGAGGCAGAGTGTGTCTTGCTATTCTAGTAGGAAGTGAAAGTTGGGAGGGTTGACTTCTCCCCAGATTCAAATGCAGATGATGGTGGAGGAATTCTGAGCTCTATTTTACCTACATTCAATTTTTAAAAACGTTTTGTGTCCACTGCCTCCACCATCCCGTCCTTCTTCCCCTATCCCTCCGGCAAATTTGTGCAGGAATTTGGTGATGTTTGTATACACCAAATAGCACAGCTGTATTTGGGCACCAAAGATTGAACTCACCAATTGCAGCCTTGTATCTGTGTTGTTTTGTAAGCGATTTACATGAAATTCTGCAGTCTAGGTTGTGACTGTTTTTTTATACATAATATATCTGGTGAGGCAGATGAAGGGCAGAGAACTTGTTAAACAGCATGGAGACAGCAGAGCCTGGGTTCAAAGCTATAGTCAGAATCATTAAAAAAAAAATTGGCAAACAGGGCTGGGCACAGTGGGTCACACCTATAATCCCGGTACTTTGGGAGGCTGAGGAGAGAGGATTTGTTTGAGGCCAGGAGTTTGAGACCAGCCTGGGCAACATAGCAAGATCCCATCTCTATAAAAAATATAAAAATTAGCCGGGCATGGTGGCACATGCCTGTAGTCACAGCTACTTAGGAGACTGAGGTGGGAGGATTGCTTGAGCCCAGGAGGTTGACACTGCAGTGAGTCATGATCCCACCATTGCACTCCAGCCTGGGTGACAGAGCACAACCCTGTATAAAAAAAAAAAAGAAAGAAAGAAAAGAAAAAAAATTGTGGTAAACGGTATCTCACATTTACCAATTCATTACATTCAGCTATAAGTAACAGAGACCCTCAGAATAGAAGCTTTAACAAACCATAGTTTTAATTTTTCTAACAATGGGAAGACTGGGGGCCACCTAAGGGAGACAGGGAAGCTCCACAGTGAACTCAGACCAGGTCCTAATGTTTTGATTTCTATTCTTAGTTTGAGGATTTTATCCTTCATGTTGTCTCACGGTCTCAGCATGGCCAGAGATCCTGATCCAGATGGCAGAAAGGAGAACGGGAAGGCAAAGGACAAGTTCCACGTTAGCATCCTCAGTCTCCCTTCTTAAGGAATCTCAAAGTTTCTACCAATTCTCAGTAATATCTCTTTGGTTAAAACTTAGTCACTTGACCACCTCCATCTGCTACAGAAATTGAGAAACGTAGTGGGGTTTTGCTGTTGTTTTTAAAACGTGGCTACAAAGTGGCACCAACTAGCTGTGGAGAATAGATATTGGGTAGGCAAATAGTGTTCTCTGATTTGATTCATTCAGCCCATCTTTTAAAAAATGATCCTTCAAAGGTAAGAAATCCATATCGTGTAAAACTCAGTACAAAGACCATGCAGTCACAGAATGCTGAGCTGGGAAAGACCTTACGATGGTCATGTGTTTCTGTGTCAGATGTTGATAGAACTTGTGCTTGAACAATTCCAGCGGAAGGAATCTCTCTGTTCCACAAAGCATCTCATTTCTTATTTTTGTTCTGTTTTGTTTTGAGACAGTGTTTTGCTCTGTTGTCTAGGCTGGAGTGCAGTAGCATGATCTTGGTTCACTGCTACCTCCACCTCCCGGGTTCAAGCAATTCTCCTGTCTCAGCCTCCTGAGTAGCTAGAATTACAGGCATGCACCACCAAGCCCGGCTAAATTTTGTATTTTCAGTAGAGACAGGGTTTCACCATGTTGGCCAGGCTGGCCTCGAACTCCTAACCTCTAGTGATTCGCCTGCCTCAGCCTCCTAAAGTGCTAGGATTGCAGGCATGAGCGACTGCGCCTAGTGAAAGCATCCCATTTCATCATTAGACAGTTTTGTTGTTGTCTTTTTTTTTCTTTTTTCTTTTTCTTTTTTTCTTTTTGTGACAGAGTCTCACTCTGTCGTCCCAGTTAGAGTGCAGTGGCACAATCTTGGCTCACTGCAACCCTCCACCTCCTGGTCTGAAGCAATTCTCCTGCCTCAGCCTCCCAAGTAGCTGGGATTACAGGCGCCTGCCACCACGCCTGGGTAATTTTTGTATTTCAGTAGAGACAGGGTTTCACCATGTTGGCCAGGCTGGTCTCGAACTCTTGATCTCAAGTGATCCACCCGCTTTGGTATCCCAAAGTGGTGGGATTACAGGTGTGAGCCACTGTGCCTGGCTCATTAGACAGTTTTTATTATTTAAGATAATAATCATGAGAGTAGTATATAGCATGCCGATGATGTCTGCTTGTACTGAACGAAAATATATGTAATACACAGTCATTGGTTCCAGATCTTCCTTTTTCAACCCTTTTGTAGGATAGGGATTCAAGTAACTGAAGGCAAGTCACACTCTCAGCTCTGCAAAATATCATTTGTTCTCGTAACAGTTCATTTGCTACCAATATTACTTGGACACATTATCTGCGACTTATTTTTGTTTCCATTCTGAAATGTGTGCCATTATTTGCATAGACTATATATTTTAAACCTATATGACTTCCCTGAGCTTGTTCTAAAAATATTTTCCCTAATCTTTGGTTTCCTCTATTCACTCTATGATTTTCAAGCTTACTTAGGAAAAAACAAATCATACTAACATGAACAAAAATGCTTAGAAACATTTCCACTCCCCAGAGAAAGCTGGCTTTTTATATGTGTTGCCATTTGCCAATTCATGTCAGTCCTTCTCCCCTTTCCTGACCCATGTCCCTTTTTTTTTCTTTTCTCTGAACCAGCACTTTTGAATCTTTCATATCACTTTGCCTCTTGCTCTCCGCTCTTGGTGTCTCTCCTTTGCAGCTCATTTTTCCCCTGTTTTGGGGTCACAGCCCTTTGTTTCTGCTCAAGTGCACCCTTACTATCTTTACTTCTTTCCTCTGAGTTTTAACACATGGAAAAGTTCTGCATAGTCCCGATATGACAGGTTGCAAATGCAAGCGTTTTTACACCAGCAAACCACGTCTGTGTAGAAATCTGAAATTTCATTAGAAAATGAAATGAAGGGGAATGGATTTCAACAATGCCATCACTATTAATTAGCATTAGTTAAATAAAAAAGTTACATTGAAATTTGAAAATCTGGCAGACAACCGGCAGCTTTAATAAAGGTGATCTCCTCATATCATCCTCCTTCCAACAAGGGCAGACCTGGGCACTGCTCTCTTGAGATGCCCTCAGGAAAGGGCTTGATCAATGTCCCTCTGTCAACCCTGACAGTTTTCAAAATAGTAGAACACAGGAGAAGAACAACACATGGAAAAGCAGGGTAGAAAATGTTAGCATGCATTGTTTGCATATGTATCATACACACATGCATGCAGTAGGTGTACATGCATGTTACAGGTATATAGAGAAGAGAAAGAAATACATGAAAGTCCTAACAGTGGTTATCTCTGAGTGTGGTGTTACGGTGATTTAAATTTTCACTTTCTTACCTTTCTATAGTCTTCAAATTTGCTAAAGTAAATTTATGTCATTTTTTAAATTAAAATTATTTTTTGACAAAGGTGGGAGAGGGTAAATGAAACCTGCTATTTACAAGGACACAAACCTCAATTTAGTGTCTGTTGAACAAAGAAGAAAGAGAGAAGGAAAAAAATCAGGAGATACAAAATTGGCTACTCTGTCATTGCCGGGCAACATCCTCCAGCTTATACACTTGAACAAACTAAATCAGCAGGTGAAGAAATGAATATAAATGCTTTCTTTTGGTTGTTGTTGTTTTGCTTTGTTTTGTTTGTCTGTTTTTAAAGATGAGGACTTACTCTGTTTCTTAAATTAGAGTACAATGGCATGATCTCAGTGTGCTACTGCCTCAAACTCCTGGGCTCAAGCTTCCCAAGTAGCTGGGACTACAGGCACACACCACTATGCTTGGCTAATTAAAAAAAAATTTAGAGACAGGGTCTTGCTATCTTGCCCAGGCTGGTCTTGAACTCCAGGGCTCAAGCAATCTTCCTGTCTTAACCTTCCAAAACACTGGGATTACAGGCATGAGTCACCACACCCAGACCCTAGAAGTGCTTTCAAATCAGGAGAAATTAAGCTCAGGCTCTCTTCATTACGCAGAAGTTACTAATTTTAACCTATTAAAATTATGATAAGCTAATATAAACTTTCGTATTTTTTTCCTTGAAAGTATTTTTAAAAAATAGCTGATAGTGATACTGAGCAAAAAGAACAAAACTGGAGGCATAACAGTAGCTGTCTTCAAAATACACTACACAGCTACAGTAACTAAAACAGCATAGTATTGGTGTTTAAACAGACACATACACCAATGAAACAGAATAGAAAACCTAGAAATAAATCCATGTATTTACAGCTGATTGATTTTTGACAAAGGCACTGAAAACATACATTGAGGAAAGAACAGTCTCTTCAATAAATGGTGCTGAGAAAACTGGACATCCATAGGCAGAAGAATGAAGCTAGACCCCAAACTCTCACCACTTACAAAAATTAAATCAAAATGGATTGAAGACTTAAATCTAGGACCTGAAATTATGAAACTACAGAAGAAAACAGGGGAAACACTTCAGAATGTTGGTCTGGGCAAAGACCTCGTGGCTAAGACCTCAAAAGCACAGGCAACGAAACCAAAACTAGACAAATGGGACTATATTAAACTAAAACCTAACAGCACATCAAAGGAAACAATCAACATAGTGAAGAGACAATCTTCACTATGGAATGGGAGAAAATCTTTACAAACTATTCATCTGACAAAGGACTGCAGTTTGAGTTCCTTGTATATCCAGGAACAACATAACAGCAAAATGAAAAAAAAAAACAAAGAAACAAAAGCAAAATATATAATGGCACTAAAAAGAGGGCAAAGGAATGAACAGATATTTCTCAAAAGAAGGCATACAAATGGCTAGCAGGTATACAAAAACAAAAAAATGTTCAACATCACGAATCATCTGGGAAATGCAAATTGAAACCACAGTGAGATGCCCTCTTCCCCTCAGTAAGGATGGATATTATCAAAAAGACAGAAAGTAATAAATGTCAGTGAGGATGTGCAAAAGGGAACTCTTACACACTGCTGGTAGTAATGTAAATTAATACAACCACTATAGAAAATAGTTTGGAGGTTTCTCAAAAAACTGAAAGTAGGACTATCATGCCATGTAGCAATCCCACCATGAGATATTTATCCAAAAGAAACGAATTCAATATATCAAAGAGATACCTGCACTCCCATGTTTACTGCGGCACTATTCACAACAGCGAAGATACGGAAGCAACCTACATGTCCTTCAGTGGATGAATGGTTAAAGAAAATGTGAGGCAGGATGCAGTGGCTCACACCTGTAATCCCAGCAATTTGGGAGGCCAAGGCAGGCAGATCACCTGAGGTCAGGAGTTCAAGACCAGCATGACCAACATGGAAAAGCTCTGTCTCTACTAAAAAATGCGAAAATTAGCTGGGTATGGTGGCACATGCCTGTAGTCCCAGCTTCTTGGGAGGCTGAAGCATGAAAATCCCTTGAACCTGGGAGGTGGAGGTTGCAGTTAGCTGAGATTGCACCACTGCACTCCAGCCTGGGCAACACAGCAAGACTCTGTCTCAAAAAAAAAAGTGAGATATAGATATATACACAATATATATATTACACATATGTGTATATATACATACATTATGGATATACATTATATATACACATTATATATATAGACGTTATATGTGCATATACATACAATGGATTACTATCCAGCCATAAAAAGAATGAAATCTGTTATTTGCATCAACATGAATGGAACTGGAGGTCATCATATTAAGTGAAATAAGCCAGGCACAGAAAGACAAAATATGGCATGTTCTCACTCGTATATGGGAGCTAAAAACGTTAATGTCATGGAGGTAGAGAGTAAAATGGTAGTTACTAGAGGATGAGAGGGTTGGAGATGGGGGTCAGATGAAGAGAAGTTGCTTAATGAGTAAAATCATACAGTTAGAAGGAACAAGCTCTAGTATTTGATAGCACAGTAGGAGGGCTACAGTTAACAAAACATTGTATATTCCAAAACATCTAGGAGAGATTTGGATTGTTCCCAACACAAAGAAATGATAAATGTTCAAGGTGATGGATATCTAAAAGAATTTTTAAAAACCCCAAACTCATATGTCCATAAATGTATTCTGACATTCTAATCTAATTAGAAATAATCAGCCTGGTGCAGTGGCTCACGCCTGTAATCCCAGCACTTTGGGAGGCTGAGGTGGGTGGATCACGAGGTCAGGAGATCGAGACAATCCTGGCTAATATGGTGAAACCCCATCTCTACTAAAAAATAAAAATAAATAAAAATTAGCTGGGCATGTTGGAGGGTGCCTGTAGTCCCAGCTACTTGGGAGGCTGAGGCAGGAGAATGGCATGAACCTGGGAGGGGAGCTTGCAGTGAGCCAAGATCATGCCACTGCACTCCAGCCTGGGCAACAGAGTGAGACTCTGTCTCAAAACAAAACCTGGCTAATATGGTGAAACCCCATCTCTACTAAAAAATAAAAATAAATAAAAATTAGCTGGGCATGTTGGAGGGTGCCTGTAGTCCCAGCTACTTGGGAGGCTGAGGCAGGAGAATGGCATGAACCTGGGAGGGGGAGCTTGCAGTGAGCCAAGATCATGCCACTGCACTCCAGCCTGGGCAACAGAGTGAGACTCTGTCTCAAAAACAAAACAAAAACCAAAAACCAAAACCAAAAACAAAACAAAACAAAAAACAAAGAAATAATCAGATATCCCTGCACACAATTCTGAAAAATAAGAGTTTTGAGGAGCAACTAGCCTCATCAAATGTTAAAAATATACATAGAGCTATAGTAACCAAATTAGTGTCGTACCCACCTTATGAATAGAAAGACAGAACAATGAAATCAAAAGGCAAGTTTTGTACAAGACCTACCTATAAAAAATAATGTTGTGTATGATAAAGGAGCCAAGGCGTATCAATGGGGAAAATTATTTACTCCATACATTTTGTTAGAATAATTAAGTAATCTTCTGCACCAAGGGTGAGCACACTACAACCTGAGGACCAAATCATCCCTCTGCCTGTGTGTCTACACCAGCTTTACTGGATCACAGTTATGCCCACTGGTTTGTGTGTTGTCTGTGGCTGATTTTTTACTGAAAGGCCAAAGTTGAGTAGCTGTTGCAAGACTGTATCATCCACGAAGTCTAAAATATTTACTATTTAGCCATTTATGGAAAAAAGGTGTACTAATTTATGATTTAGTAGAATAAATTGTTGAAAAATCTACCTCATTGTTATACCAAAATAAATTCCAGATGGGTCAAATATCAAAATAAAAAAAGAACCCATAAAAGTACAGGAATGCATTCTTTCAGAGGTTTTTTTCTACATAATATTGGAGTGGGAGAGGCCATATGTGAAAGGAGAAAGAAATCCAACTACGTAAATCTTAAATAAATAATGCAAGTCCAGAAAAAAGAAAAGCCAAATAAAGACAAAAGGCAAGTAGCACACAAAAGGAAATACAAACCACTTATCATAGCCAAAAGGGCTAGTTTTCCTAATCTAAAAAAAAAAAAAGAAATCCCTCTAATTAAGAAGAAATGACTATCAAATCGAACATGAACAAAGCGTACACAAAGGCAGTTCAAAGTAAAGGAAATACAGGGCTGGGCATGTTTGCTCTCACCTGTAATTCCAGCACTTTATGAAGCTAAGGCAGGTAGACTGTTTGAGCTCAGTAGTTCAAGATCAGCCTGAGCCACACAGCTGGGAGTAGAGTCCCAGCTACTTGGGAAGCAGTTGTGAGCAGATTGCTTGAGCCCCAGAGGTCAAGGCAGTAGTGGGCCATGATCATGCCACTGCACTCTAGCCTGGGTAACAGGGTGAGACCTTGTCTCAAAAAGAAAAAAAAAAAAAAAAATAGTAAAGGGAATACATTTGGCTCTTAAATACGTGAATAAAAGCTGAAAATTAGTTACATTAAAAGCAATACTAATCGACAGTACTACCAGATGTCATTTTTCAGTCATCAGATAATTAACTATTAAAAATTTTGATAATAATACAAGAACAGGCACTTTGATATATCAGTAGTTGGAGTAAAAATTGGCACAACTTTAAAGGGGCAATGTAGCTTTATCTATCAAAACTTAAAATGTGGACTTACACTTCACAATTCCAATTCTGAGAAGCTCTACTACAGATAAATAACCCATATAGGAAAAAAATCTCATAAGTACAAGGACATTTATTGCACTATTATTTGTAATAATTAAATACTGAAAACAACCTGGGTGGTTGTCAATATAATATCTTAAATTACAGTGCATTAAAATATAAAAACACTATGCAGCTATCCAAAATCAGTCATGAAAGTTATCTATATATGTGTGATTTGGAACCATCTTCAAAATGTATTGTTAAGTAAAGAAAAAAAGCAGGATGCAGAAGTATGAATTTGGTGTCTTAGTATTAGAAAAGAGATATATGTGTATTTTATCTTACATATGCATACACTGTCTCAGGAGATCAGGAGAGACAGGTAAAAACTAAAAGAAAACTAGCTAGGGTGCCCAAGGAAAAAGGGGAGAGGGAGACTTTTCGTAGCATATTTCTTGTACCTTTTGTGCAGGTTGCATGAATTAACTGCTTTGTTTTGAGTTTGATTATCTATCTATCAACTACCTATCAATTATCTATCTAGTCATCTGTAGACATCTATATGCACACATATATGTATATCTGTGTATTATATGATCATAATGACATTTTAAAACACCAGCAAAAAAAAAAAAAAAAAAAAGACTAGTCAGAAGTATGCCAAAGTGTTAATAGTGTGTTATTGGCTGGTGGGATTATAGGTACATTTTTTGTTCTCTTAAAAAATTGTTTATAATAAAATTCACCCTTTTTAGTGTTCAGTTCTACAAGATTACACAAGTATATAGTTATATAACTTTCAAGGTCAAAATATAGAAAAGTTCCACAACCCCTCATAATTTCTTCATTCACCATGTAAATAACTCCTTCTCCCAACTCCAGGCCCTGGCAATCATTTAGCTGTTTTCTGATCTAGGTTATTTTATATTTTTTGATACCTTTGCATTCTAAAGTTTTGGATTATTCTGAAGGGCCCATTTGTTGTTTATAATGTAGAAATAGTTTTTGCTTGTTTTAAAAAAAAAAACAGAGGTAACTTTTTAAAGGAGAGAGAGAAAGTTAGAGAGAGGTACAAAGAGAGACAAAGAAAGTGAGAGAAGAGAGGGAGACCTTTTTGATCATTTGCCCAAATGCTGTTTGCTAACCTTGTTCCAGAAAGGCCTATTATAGTTGGAAAGCCAACTTAACACTGAGGGTGAGTTAATTATCATAAAACCCATCCACCTATGAAAAGATTCTGAAACTAGTGACATTGTGCCCCCACTACAGAAATTATAACAGTATTTTTATACCCATATACAAAGAAGCAAATCCCTTCAGGGTTGACAAAAATTCTTCAGGGATGAGTTATCAGAAGCCCTTGCATTTGTGCACTGACTGATGCATTTCAATGCACTTGAGTAGCCACTGCTTCAACAGATGCCCACAGCAACATAGTGAAGAGGATGAGGCATCTATTGTCCTCCCATTTGACAGATATAGAAAATGAGGCCCTGAAAGGCTAGTTATGGAGGTGAATAATCATCTCAGTTGTTCATCACCAGGGATCACTTTTCAGCTTGTAATGAGATTTTGCAAAGACAATTTTACAGTATGGAAAAAGTTTGAAGATGCAGACTATGAGGCATATGTTTACGAGGCACCAAGAGGAACACGAATGACCAAGATTCACTCAGACTAATGGACTGAAACTTCAGCAGCATGTGCAGAGTTAATTGCACACCCCCTGTGCAGGTGGCCTTGCACAGGGCACTTGCAATCCTTGATTGGTCTAATGAGGGCCCATCTGCTGTGTTCGGAGACCTGTCATTCCTTCCTTGTCTGGAAAGCGGGGCTTCAGGCTCCCAATGTTCTCATGAGTATCTGTCACATGTGAGGTGCTTTTGCTGTCTTGAGAGGAGTTAAATCTGTGCATCAAACTTTTCTGATTTTTCACTAGATCTTCCATAGCATCTGTACAACTTCTGCTTTATAAATTGCATCTTTTCAAGTATTTTGCAAAATCTTTTGCATTGCAATTTGAGAGTGTTTACTTGGCTCGAGATTGTGAAAAGTTCTACTCTTCCTAAGCAGAGAATCTTTGCTTGAGATTTATCTTAGAAGAAAAGGAAACTTACAAGATTGTGATTGTTTCAGTAGTCTCATCATGCATCCAGAATGTATTTCACAGGCATAGTGCAGCATCATAACCAAAAAAGAACATTAGGGCCAAAGTACTACAGATACCATTGCAATAAAATTGTGATTCCATGATGGCATTTTATGCCCAAAGCCTAAGAGAAATAAAGTAACAAATAACCATTTGGCAAATAGCCCTTTTCTTCACAACATCGCATATTCTGTGTGCATCTTAAATGTAGAAAATGTAAAAAGTATATCTCTGCAGTTAAGTAAGTAACATTAAACAAATATTTACTGGGTGGTATTTAGTATGTGCTAGATAGCAGTAAACAAGATAGACATGTTGTCTACTTCCACAAAGTTCATAAACCATCAGGGAGTCAGATATTAATCAATATTCAAATCAATTACTTCATAACAATTTTGATGAGGGCTGTAATGTACAAGGGAGTTGTGAGAACTGTATGCTACTGATGGTTTTGTAGGTCAAAATAAATTCATGCCAGCAACTTAATGTAATTCCATCTAAACTAGGCTGGAATGGGAGAAGCTAACCAAATCTGGAGGAGCGTGTCACCAGGGTAGTTATCCCCACAAAAGTGACACTTGAGATGTTTTCTGGAGAGCTCATGGGAGTTAGTTTTGTGAAAGAAGGCAGGACCCTACTTGGGCACAGAAGCCAACCTGTGTGACATGAGGGATAGGGAAGGGCTCGGTGAAACAGAAGAGCTGGAAGCAGGCATGGAGAGCAAAGTAAGGGGAAGAGAACTTTGAGATGAAGCTCAAAAATGGTATTATTGAGGCCACATGGGTCTGGGTGGCCATGTTAAGATTTTGATTTTGGATTTGAACCTAAGCCTAGTGGCAAACCATACAGGAAGTCTGAGCAATGAAAGTAGATGGATGCAGCAGCTGTCTTTCCAAGGCTACTTAAGGAAACTGCCTCCTCTTGAATCACCAAGGGGAAATACGTATGCAAAACTAATCTCTGTGGTCAGAGCTGGATCAAAGAGAGGGACAACCAATTTTGGACAACACTCATCAAGAAGGGATGCAGAAATGTCATTTGGAATGTAATGAGGTGAGGAAAACATGTTTTCCTGGAACATGCGATCCATGGGATGAAGAGTTGAAACCCCTAAAACACACATTGCACAGTCCGTTAAGCAAGGACTTCCAGATGCCTGCACGGCTTCTGTCTGGTTCAGTGGGAAACGCAAGCTTAGGGTCAGGGGAGACTCTTGCCAGCTGTGGTCCTCCTTTTCTACCTGCTCCCTTCCTACACTTGGCCCTTCTGCTAAAGAAATGCCAAACATACATTCTAATATAATATAATACTCTGATATGGCGCCATGTTGTCTGTTTGTTCAGGGTGTGTCTCTACAATGAAGGTACATGGGTAGCTGTGCGTCATTGGCTCCTTGATAATGATAGAGAAGAGGAATTGAGAACAGATTTTACATTTGAAGAACCCCTTACTATATAATATGTGTTTCTATACCTTAGCTTGCCGGCCATCACATTAGGTACATAGTAGTCTATCGTATGAATAAGGGGATTGAAGTTCAAACAGCCAAGTTCATTTCTCAAGATCATATACCAGTGGCAGAGGTGGGATCAAATCTGGATCTTATGAAATGAAGTGTGGTATTTTTGGTTCTTGTGTACATTGCAGATGTAGCCAGGGCCAGCTTTACCTCTGTATCACCAGTCAAAACCTTACGAGTTTAATGGCCTTAAGGCTTTGTTTTCTATCCCAACCATCTGTAACTGGAGGAAGGTTGAGCATATCATTAACTGCTGACTACCTGGTGATAGTTTAGGGAACTTGGGGCAACTGTTGCAGGAAGACCTGGGCCTTGCTGCAGGCAGACAATAGAAATTCAATACAGAGGAAAATGCTGGTTCAGGTTTGGTGAGGCATGAGTTAAACACAATTCAATGGCCCTTTTTATGAAGAGGAATACAAAATTATAAATACAAATTATGAGGTGCAAAACTGAGTATTTCTTTAAAACGACAAAATAAATTCCACCAATTATAAAATGTTTAAAGTTGTCAAAACCACAAACATTATAAAATTCAGAAAAGAACATGCTATTTTATTAATTAACTACCTGCTATCATTATAATACTTTTCACCCTACTATTTTTTGGCTGAATTTTTAAAAATTGCTTCTACATCTGACAATGATTTTGTAAAATCTTCTTTTCTACAGAGATAATAGAAAGAGAATTGGTCTTTAGCACAGTTTATTAAATTTTTATTAATACTTAAACTTTCAGCTTCACAACTTATTTTGACAATGTCCTAAAAATGTTTAGAGGTATTGCCAAATTTCAGAAAACCTCTTTGATTTTTTCTTCCTATATTAGTTGTTATAGGCACATTCACTGTCTCTAGGACTATTACAGGTTTGGCCCCTGGAAACATGGGGATTCTGATCATTCAATTTCCTGAAATTGCCATTGAAAAAGAAAACACAATTTGGTGAATTTACAATTGCATACACGAAATTATCATGTTTATTCTTGAGAGAAGAAAATTTCCATTTGACTAGACATCCATAGAACTGAGTCTCCTGATTACCTTACCACATGTCAAATGCCTGGTAGAACTTTCCACAGGCTAGCTCCATACATTTCAAAACTTGTCCCATCAACACGCACATGCCATTGGTGCTTGTTGCACTAGGACAAACTCAGGTCACCACACAATCTCTGGCCCTTCATCTTTCTGGCATGATATCATGTGAGTCAGCACAGTGGGTTTCGGCATATTTCTGGAAGCCTTTTCAACCCCGGAATACCTTACAATAACTTTACTAGACATCTCACTATGCCTTAAATAAATGTATCTTCCACTCAACTTTCTCTCAGTTCAGATTCCAAAAATGTTCAGGGCCATTCCAAACCTACTTCCACAAGAGGAATATTTTGGACAGAAAATCAGAGTCAAAAAAAAAGACTGCTATCTTAGATAATTGTAGTTTAATTATCTTATCCTGCATATTTTACATAAACATGTAAGGATGTAAACATGTAACTATTGAACTATTGAATGTTCTATTGAACTATTGAATGTTCATGTAAACATTGAACTCCTTTCAAGACATTGGAAAAGGCCATACTAGTGAAGGCCTCTGGAATGCAGGTTTCATTAGCTTCATGGTAAATCTTTGGAACTCAAGGACTTCTCAAAGGAATATTTTGTTCTAGTCTTATCTATGACGGGGCAAGATTAGTCAACACATGGGGATATAAAAATTCTTGAAAATAAAAAAATACATATATACTACTAACTGATTGTCAAGAGGTGGACAAACTAAGATCAATCTGCATATGTGATTATTTTCTAAGCTTTCATCAGTTTAAAAGGGTGAATGAATCAAAGACGGGTGATTATGCTTTCCTTACCTAATTAAAAATCCTTTTCCATCTCTTACGTATTCTTCAAACAACTCTAAAAGGTAAGTAACATTACGCCATTTTACAAATAACGAAACTGAGAATGTTAGGGGCTTACGTAGACTTATCCTGTTTGTAAATATTATAGTAATCGTCCACCCACCATCTCTCTAGCAGGGCAAAGCTACAAGAAGGGCCGTTCACCCTCCCTGAAATCTTGCATCAATCATTTCTTCTTTTGGTTATCTACAAACAAAACAAAACAAAACAAAACAAACCCTACCTCACCCCTGCCCTCTGCCCCATGATTTCTTAGAATTTGTGACTCTGAGTTATGCTGATATGCACCCCCCCCCCTTTTTTTTTTAAGAAACAGAAGATGGGAAGCTCTCTTCTGCTTGATCTTTAATTGTTGGATCTCAAGGTTCTGTCTTTGGCCCTCTCTTGTCTTTAAATACTCTTCCTGGGTAATCTTATTGTCTCCTAAGACTTTAGAAACCATGTCTATATTGGTATCTCTCAAACTTCTTTCTCTGCTCCAGACTTCTGCTCTGCAGCTAACTATTACTGTCTGGAAGATGATCTACAAGTCTCTGCAAAATGGAGAATCTATGAGATTTTTCAGCCTTATCACATACTATGTTCTTCTTAATTCCTGTACTTCTGTTATGCTGATCTTCTTTTAGTATCTTGTAGATAGTTTCTAATTCAGAGCTTCAGATGACATTCTTTAAATACTTTCCTATACCTTGCTCACTCATTTCTCCCTTAAGTCTCACTGTTAATGTCACTTCTTCAGGGACAGCATCTCTGACCTCTCCTTATCATGACAGAGAGGAGGACCACCCCCATGATTTTTTTTTTCCATAAATGTCATTCTATTAGTTGATGTTATTTTTGTCTGCAATGGTCAGATATCCAACTATAGTGGCTTGTTCTCCCACGTAAAATAAGTCAGCAGGAGGCATTCTGGGACTGAGTTGGTGCTTCTAGAAAGTTACTAGCATCCCAATTCCCTACTACTCCCAAGGTTACCTCATATTCCAGGATTGCTGCTGTAGCTCCAGCTTTTGCATCAGAATGCTAGGTAGGCAGGAAAGCTAAAAGGAGCTTTCTTCTGACTTAGTCATCTTCCTTTGAGGATCCTTCCTGGAAATGTCACCAAACATGTATACTTATATCTTATCGGACAGACTTAGTCACACAGCCACATCTGCTGCAGAAGAGACTGGGAGATTTGGTCTTTTAATTGGGTACAATTAAAGGGTTCTCTTCCTAATGAATATTGGGAAAATGTTATGGTGGGGAAGTCAACTGGCAGTCTGCCACATCTTCCAAAGTACTTATCACACTGTCTTTTTAAAGTATCTCTTTAATTGTTTGAATCCCCAACTAGATTGAAAGCTCCAAAGATGGTGTCTTATAAATTTTTCTATTCCCAACACCTGGCACAGAGGCTTCCAACTAATAGGTCCTTAATAACACTTTAGTGAATAGGTAAATTAATTGTCTTGAGAAAATTATTATTGCTATTAAGTGAATTAACGTATTTTACATAGGCTCTAGGAAAGAGAGGCTTTCTACTTTGAAGAAAGGAGGAGGAGAAGGAAGGGCACAAGTGGCCACACAATTACGTAATCATGTCAAATTAGATCTTGGTTTGTAAAAGCAGGACATGATGAAAAAAACTTTTGTTGGGTGAGCTCAATAAAAGGGAAATAAATCTTTAAACATACGTTAACTCATGTCTATTTATGGTGAAGACAAAAAACAAATGGAGGAAGATATATTATGTATATTCTTAAACACTTACTACTGCTCTAAAACTTTGGCCTTTTATTGTCTGCTAACGTTATCTTCTCCACTGCTGTCCTTCATGATTTTACATCCTTTCTTTGTGATAACAGTTGGGGACTATATCTTCTGAGGATTTTTTTATAAATCATTTATTTTCTTTCTTACTTACTTCTTCTCTTCTCACAACTTGTAACTAATGCTCTGGAAACTATACAATTTCCCTCCTGTGGCTTCATTAATGAGCAAGTTCAGAAGGTCCAAATGGGAGCTCAGTTACTCTAGTTAACACCATCAACCTCAGTCTCATGCTCTTTTCCCCCAGGCCAGCTTCACGAAACTGAAAGGCCATACCATGACTTTAAACCATAGTCATAAGATGCAGCATTGAAATATGCCTATGAGATCATTGCAGACTCTAAGAATACATTTACAAGTTGACTTAATCCATAGGATTTCAGCTGTTTTCACCAGCAGAACTTTCCCCTTGCAATTTAAAGACCTAATGTTCTCACGGTTTTCTCATCAACAATCTTTCCTTAGATGTTGAAAGAGTGTGCTCCTGTGAAGGTTTTAGTCTCTTCATTTTAGAACACATTCTGTACAATTATGAAATGAAGACAAATGAGATCAGTGGGTGAGTCGTGAGTCAGAGACACAAAGGACATGCAGCCTGCAGGCACATTCACAAATATTTCCCAATTCCATGATGGTCAGCCACCACTGAATACCATCACGATCTAGGAAAGAATTGTAAAGATTGACCCTAATCTAATATTTAGTTTTATCTTCCCATTTGTACATAGCAGATCAGCAGATACTTGGCACTAATCAAAAGAGGCCCAGGCCCTTACAGAGTAGGCTCTATGGTAAAGCCAAGATGTCAAGAGAACATTTAGGACATCAACGGGGCGGGTTGGGGCGGGGGGGTGGTCCCAACAAGGAAACTGTGTGATTGGTTGCTTTAAGCCCTGTTGATGCCTTCTTTTCCTACATAATTATTTTCCATGAGCATATTTTCCCAGCTGAGCTCTAAGTTCTTTAAAGTTTAGGATGATGTTTCATGATTTTATATAGCCTGATCGTAATGTTGACTACACAGTCGATGCCTAATTACCACTTGTATTTTGAACCAAGGATTGGAAAATGAGACTGGAAATGGAGCTTTAACATTTTTAACATTTCTCTTCATATGTTTGAATGTGATGTAAAATCTTCCCCTTTAATATCTTTTACCAATTAATTGAGCAAGCATTTAAGTACTCACCAACTCTCAGTGTTCTACTTGGGCAGTCTGGATTTACACAGGAGTAGGGTCCTCCTGGGGAGTCACGGTCCAATGACAAGACTGTGGTCTACTTTCAAAATCCCAATTTTTCCTGCTGATCACAGTCTCCTCAGTGTTATACACACATGCGCGCACACACACACACACACATGTGCACAACACACCTTGTCTCCACCTTTACTAGGACGGACACATGTTCATGTCCCCTCTTTGATCTGGAAGACCATTAACACTGTGCTGAGTCATTGAACTGCTTTTCTACTCTCTAGATTATGTTTGTGATCATCCAGGTACCGTACTACAAGTCCATTGTAGGAACTCTGAAAATATGGAAAAATAAAAGATTAAAATAAAACAACTTATAAAGATACCACCAAGGTGAGGAAACAAATCTCTTTTTTACTCATTTGCTAAGAATTTGTTACTCTGTTTTTTTTTTCTTTCCCTCCTTTCTCCATCCCTCTTTTTTTCTCCATTTAAGGGGGGATGGGTGGGTAAAACACTTGTTTATGTGATTTGCCTTTTTAAAAATAGAAATATTCAGCTAAGTTCCTGTTTCACAAGAACTTTTTATATAGCAAGGATGTATCCTTTTCTTTTATATTTGTGGCAAATATTATCCCCTTTGCTATTTGCCTTTTTATTTTATTGAGACGGAGTCTTGCTGTCACCCAGGCTGGAGTGCACTAATGCAGTCTCGGATCACTGCAACCTCTGCCTGCCAGGTTCGAGAGAGTCTCCCACCTCAGCCTCCCGAGTAGTTGGGACTACAGGTGCACACCACCATGCCCAGCTAATTTTTTGTATTTCAGTAGAGATGGGGTTTCATCATGCTGCCCAGACTGGTTTTGAACTCCTGAGCTCAGGCAGTCTGCCCATCTCGGCCGCCCAGAGTGCTAGGATTACACAAGTGAGCCACCACAACCGGACTGCTATTTGCCTTTTAATTTTGTACTTTGTTTTGATGTAAACTTAAAAAAAAATCAAATTAAATCAATCATTGTTTTACTATATAAATTTTGTTTTTGTATTTATGCTTGGAAAATCTTTTCCATTCAAGAACAGATACGTAATTGTGTATTTTTCTATCGTTTCTTTAATCTTTTAAATTGTTAATTTAGATTAAATTAGTCTGGAATTTATATTGTTGATGGTATGAAGTAGAAATTTAATTCTAGATGATTAGCCATTTTCTCTAATATCATTGTTTTCTCACTGACTTGCAAAGCTACCTTTAATATTTGGTGTTCTGGATTTTTGAATCTCTTCTATTAATCTCTTTTATGCTATTTCTTTCTTTCTTTTTTTTTAAAAGCAGCTTCATTGAGATATAACTCAGTACACAAAAAAGTGCATTTATTTATTTATTTAATAGAGAAAGGGTCTTGCTATGTCTCAAACTCCTGGCCTTAATTCTCCCACCTCGGCCTCCCAAAGTGCTGGTATTACAGGCATGAGCCACCATGTCCGGCCTGCACATATTTACAGTATAGCATATGATGAGTTGTGACTTACATGGATACCTGGTAAGCCATCAACACAATCCCAGTAATAAACACATCTGTCACCTCCAAAAGGTCCTCCTTGCCCCTTGGTAATCCTCTCATCCCCTCTCAGTAGAGAATAACAGAGCAATTTTTTATATAGATTAGTTTTCTTGTCTTAGAATTTTGTATCACGCAGTATGTACACTTTTTTTTTTTTTTTTTTTTTTTTTTTTTTTTTAAGATAGAGTCTCACTCTGTCACCAAGGCTGGAGTGCAGTGGCACGATCTTGGCTCACTGCAACCTCTGCCTCCCAGGTTCGAGCGATTCTCCTGCCTCAGCCTCCCAAGTAGCTAGGATTACAGGCACTTGCCACCACGCCTGGCTAATTTTTGTATTTTTAGTAGAGACAGGGTTTCAGCATATTGGCCCTGGGGGTCTCGAACTCCTGACTTCAGATGATCTGCCCACCTCAGCCTCCCAAAGTACTGAGATTACGGGCGTGATCCACCACGCACAGCCAGTATGTTCTCTTTGTTGTCTAGCATCTATCACTTGGCATAATTATTTTGCATCATCCATGTTGTAGCATGTGTCAGTTGTTCATTCTTTTTTATTACTGAGTAGTATTCCACTGTCTACACTGTATATGCCGCAATTTGTTTATCTGCTCACCTGCTGATAGACATTTGGGTGGTTTCCAACTTTTGGCTGTTACAAATAAAGCTGTTATAAATATTTACATACAAGTCTTTGTATGGACACATGCTTTGATTTCTCTTGAGTAAATACCCAGGAGTGGACTGGCTGGCTTACATGGGACATGTACATTTAATTTGTTAAGAAGCTGCCAAAATGTTTTTCAAAGGGGTTGTGTCATTGTACATTTCTGCCAATGGTGTATGAGAACTTCACTTCCTCTACATTCCTGCCACCAGTTGCTACAGTCAGTCATTTTAATTTCAGACATTCTGATAGGCATTTAGAAGAATCTCATTTTGGCTTTAATTTGCATTTCTCTAAACACTGTCATATTTTATGTGCTTTATGTCTGTCCATATATCTTTGACAAAGTGTGCTTATTCAAATCTTGCCCATTTTTCGTCGTCTTTGAATTCATTACAACAATAATAAAATCATTAAAATATGTTTTATTAGCTACAAAATATTATAACTATAAAATTATTTATAGCTTTATAATTGTAAATTTATAGTTTTATTATACATGTAATTATTATTTTAAGATTTTAAATTATAACTTTATTCAGTGGTTTGTTTTCTTATTTATTATTATTTTTTTTAAATTATAGTATGAATTAATATAATTGTATCATAAATAATTAATAACAATTGTTATTTTGAAACTTGGATCTATTTCATTTTCTCTTTAATGGCATAACAGGCTATTTTAATTTTAATAGCTTTAAGTTGTTTTTTACAGATACCAGTGCAATTTCTTATTATTTATTATTTTCTGAGGAAGAAGGCCTAGGAAATTTTGTCCATTTCAGAAATTTGTAAATTTTAAAATTCATTTTCTTTTAAAATCAGAATAATGTTTTAACATTTGTGGAGGAAATGAGATCTTCACTCTCTCTCTCTCTCTCTACACATATATATATATGTACACACACACATATATAGTCTATATATATACACACATACATATATAGTCTACATGTATATGTGTATATATATATTTTTAAAAAATTGAGACAAGATCCCACTCTGTCACCCAAGATGGAGCACAGTTGCAAGATCATAGCTCACTGCAGTCTCAAACTCCTGTGTTCAAGCGATACTCCCTCCTCTTCTGGCATAGCTGGGACTACAGGTGCATGCCACCATGCCCAGCTAATTTTTAAAGTTCTAGTAAAGATGAGATCTCCCTGTATTGCTCAGGCTGGTCTCAAACTCCTAGCCTCAAGCGATCCTCCTTCCTCAACTTCCCAAAGTGCTGGGATTACAGGTGTAAACCACCACCCCTGGCCATCTTTACAATATTAAGTATTCCTGTCTGTTAAAATGGTCCCTTTCTTCATTTGTTCAATATTTTGGACTTGTTTAATTTCCCGCAAATTGCTTGCCTAGTGAGAAAACTTTGGGTCTTTAAGGCTTTAGAACTTTGTACTAACGAGTCCATTGCCAACCAGATTTATACAATTATAGAGCTTGAAGCTGGAGGACATGGTAGATAATCCTGTCTAACATCCTTACTGGTCAAGAAGAAGACAAAGTGCAAAGAGCTGAAGCACTTCTTTAACATCTGAAGTTAATGGCAGTCCTAAGAGTGGTCTGTGACCATCACTTAATGTCCCTTCTATTTCATCAATGTATTGCTCCTTATTTCTTACTATTCTCCAAAATGAGCCTCTACTTCAGTAAGGCCAGTGTTCCTGACACACACTGAGTATACCAAGTTCACTGTAGTAAAAACACCACTTTCACAGAAGTCACGGTAGAAGTGGAGGCGATGTACTTGTCCATTGTTAGGGCAGGATGCCAGGAAGCATGAGGAAATTTAAAGAGGAGGTTTTCTGGTGCATATGAGTTACGGGTTTCTGGACCTGGGTGGACTAGGAGTGGGGATCCCTCAGATGGAGAGATGGGATGGATGCTGGAAGGCACACACTTAAGCTGGTCTTGCTGTGGAGTGGAACTGTAGGAACTAAAGAAGGCTTCTTTATTATTTTATAAGAGCTTTTTAAGGAAAATGAGGAAGTAACAAAGGAGACAGTGCAGGATTTTCTAAATGACTAGACCTTACTCATTAGTGGAGTGGATCTTAACCTTTATGGATCAAAGTACCCTAAAAGATTTTGATTAAGAAAACATATCATCCTCTTTCCATAAAACGGCACACACCTTTTATACAATATCAGGGTTTATGGATCCTTTGAAACACATCTGTGCATTTCACAAGGCCTGACAGGGTATCATGAACTCCTGCTAAGACTTTCTGGGGAAGCAGCAAGTACTCTGTCAACTCTAATAGCATTACAAAGTAAGGAATAGAGAAGAAAAGGAGTATGTGTATGTAGGTGTGAAAGTGAGAAGTGTGGGGAGACCAGCCCTGAGATGTTTTAATTAGCATGAAATATTTTATCTAAAAAGTGGAGTTACATGTCCCAGCACCAAAGTAAAAAATCTACTTGTAGATTCCTGCAAACAGAGCTCAGGAGACCTCAGTACACTCATAGTGGACATGAGATCAAAAAGGGGAGGTGGGAATGGAGACAGCAAGAAGTTAAACATTCTCTTTGAACACAAACAGCACTGATTAGATAAATATTGACTGAGCATCTGCTACGGACAAGGCACCGTGCTGAGTGGGGGGTGGACACTGTGCTGATCTGGACAGATGTAGTGTTTACTGCCCTCAAAAAATCAAAAAATCAATACACAGAAAATTCAAGGAAGTCCTTGATTTTGGATATTTATTACATTCCTATATTATTTATAATTCCTAGTTATTTATTATATTCCTATATTATGTTATTATATAGGATATAAGAATATATAATATGCAATAGTTATAAATATTTCTTATTTTATAGATAAGGAAATACTGGCTCAAAAAGAATAAACACTCCTATATCTGGGATTAGAACTCAAATCTGATCAGACCTCTTAATGAGCACCTCCTCTTTTCCAGGCCTTGTGCTAGATGTTATTCTAATAAACTTTCAGTCTGTTAGAGAAATTCCACATCTTTATTAAATAAATATAAGCCAAGGTCCAGCTGACTTTCAAACCAGAAATGGGACTTAGTTAGTTGTAAACTAACAAAGAGAAGTCATCACTTCTTTGGATGAGAAGTGGAGAGCTCTTTTCCAAGTTTTCCCAACAGGAATTATGAACTTATAGAGAAAGCATTTGTGGCCAACTCATGATACCGGAGAACACAACTCTTCAACACTTTGGAACTTTGAGAAGAGAGAAGGGGAATGTTTGGATCTAATGATCCAAAGTTCAAGCAAGAGGGATATTCTAGTGCTTTCTTACAATTTATTATTCTCTGTTTATAGCAGTGTTTACTTTCCATGTCCACTGCAACCACATGACAAGCTTGGGAAAGAAGATAGGAGGATGCTCAAGGACCACTTAGGGTACATTTTGCAATCTTTTACAAGTTGATCTCCCTGAGGAAAGAGAGAGATCCAGGAGAGCCACTGCCCACGCCTCCTATTTCTCTGTGTTGGAATGTTTGATTCCATTTCCTCATAACCTGAGAGGAAAAAGATTTGCTGATGCAAGTACACTTCTGTAGAAAAGGAGGTGACCTGCCTGTCACATCCATTTTGAAACCAAGTGTGCTTCTGGCCAGCCACAATCCTGCTGCTGCAAGGAGTTGGATCGTCACTGGAAGACAAAGAATCAGAAAGAAGATGGCTATGCAGAATGTCAGCATGGGCCCAGCAGCCCTGATGGATCTTGTGACCAGGAGCCTACCATGGAGTCAGTTAGGGAATCAGAAGAAAACACTAATTTTGGGAGTTGGACTCCAGGGCTTACTTGTGTATTCCTTTGCTACCTCCAATCGCTGCCTGTTTCACATACAAAAAGCAGTTTACTTGTATAACCAAGTCATCGTGTCATATGGGAAATCAAGGATTTCTCATTCTTCTCAGATCTTTGAATACCTTGTCCTACTCTTCACTTCCATCCCTCATTATCTAGAAATGCTCTGTGAAACTCTCAAATATTGGCAAAGAGACATAAGAAAATAATAAGTAAGTCTCCTTCACACTTCCCATGTGTATGGTACCTTGACTACTTACAGTATACCACTTCTCCTATTGGTTGTTCTCTTTTCAGTCTGTCCAAACAACATTTGGAATTCCTAGTTTTGGAATATGGAAGATGGATTAAAAAAATTCAAACACAAGTGCCATGATTTTCCTTAAAGATAGAGGACTATGGGAAGATAAGAAATGTTCATATCCATGTAGTCTGCCAAGACATATCCCGTCCCTAGTGGTACAGCCCCATTTAAAGATGAAACATACGAGGAGACCATTGGAAGTCTGATTGGCAGCATATCTTTCACATATCTAGAAACATGCACTAAGGTGTCTCAATGTAGTCCTCAAAATAAAGGTGAGCTCTGTGAGTCAATAGCTATTTTTCAACTGGCTTGCAGAAGGTAGTCCCACTCAAAAGTGTAATTCAAGGCACAGGAAGCCAATAGCTCTGATGTTTTCTTCATTTACTCAAAAAGTCATTTATCCAACAAAGAGTTATTGAACACCTACTGAGTGCACTCTGCTAAGATATAAAACTGCATAATGTTTGGACTTTGTCCTCAAAGTCTGACTAGACCTTTTTAAACTACGAGTTTTCCCTTCTCAATACTTCCATATGAATCATCTTTAGAAAATTAATGTAATGCACCTATGAACTGGATTTGTTTAAAATGTAGCTTTTCAAACAGTTGTTTTTATCTTGGAATGCAAATTCTCATAAAATACATGTTATAGATAATGCCCATGTCTTAGTCTAGATTAACACATAGCCTATTTCATCTACTATATGGCTAAAATCTATACCTATACTATGTTATAACAGAAAACAATACTGATAGTGTAGTTTGAATGTCAAAACACTACACAATTGAGTAAGTAAGTGGCTATAAAGGATTTTTCTTTATTTTATCATAAATATTATTCATTGAGATTTTAGACAATTTATAAGGTATCAAAAATATAAAGAAAGAAAATAAATCATGCACAGTACAGGAAAATCTCTGCTAATATTTTGACTGCAAAATATGGTTTTAGCTTCTTCCTGCTACTCACATATTTGTAGAAACATCCAGACTCTTACACATGTTTATGACAAATTTTATTTTATGGTCACAAGAAGAGAGACAGAATGGAATCCACCAAAAAGTGGTGTGAAAAGAACTTTTCCTGAAATAACCAGGAAATAGATGGAAGTGAGATAAAACAAAAACAAAACTAAACTAAACTAAAAAACATAGAAGGGGCTTAAAGAGGATGTGTAAGTAGATATGAGAGAGGAATTGATTTTCTGAGCTAGGATTAGCTGTCCAGCAATAATTAGAAAAACAAAGGAGTGTGTGTGCAGGACCACTCCATAAACCCCTAAAGTAATTGGTAACAGATTGAATCCACAGGGTAATAATCCATTTACCATGTAGCATCTTGGACACTCAACAATTTGGTTAAAGAGTGATGAGAAGAAAGAGGAATATATGTAAACACAGTCCACAGCCTAGGGATATACCCAAATGTCAAGCATGTATCAGTGAGAGTGCCTGTGGCCTTTCTTTGAAAAGGCCTTCTTGTATTCATGAACATTGAGTTTCAAGTTTTTGTTCTCTTACAGAAAGTGACATTTTAAAAACAAGTTTGTAGTCACGACCATTTCAGATTCATTAATTTCACCCATCACCCTCATCACCCTCACAGCATGAAATCTTTCTGACACTGTTTTGTCTAACCGTTCTCGATTTATTTAATGCAGAACATTGAAACCATTTCTGGTCTATTAAAAGTCTGGAGACACACGGCTACAGACCTTCATGTTTTCAAAGTCCATGGAAAAGCAACAAGTACATTAAACTAGAGAGGATTTCAATCATGTGAACTGATCATACTTTCGTTACTATATGAGGTGTTAACCTAGAGAGTTTAGGAATCTGAGATGCCTGAATCAATTTGCTGTGTGAGGTGCAGGTGAGTTGACACTGACTTTCTATTAATATGTATTGAGACTATTTGGCACCTGGGAAGCATATTGATGACCCTGCAGGGTTCCTGTCCTTAATGAATTTATCATCAAAGCAAGGATCTCCATAGAGCGTAAAGTCATGGTTATCAGATGCTGGGAAGGAGAGGAGCAGGGGTAAATAAAAGTTGGTTAATAGGTACAAAAATAGAGTTAGATATAAGGAATAAGTTACAGTATTTGATATTATAGTGGGGAAATTATAGTTAACAATAACTTATTACATATTTCAAACTAGCTAGAAGAAAAGAATTATAATGTTGCCAACACAAAGAAAAGATAAATGCTTGGCTGGGCGCCGTGGCTCACGCCGGTAGTCCCAGCACTTTAGGAGACCGAGGTGGGTAGATCACGAGGTCAGGAGATCGAGACCATCCTGACTAACACGGTTAAACCCCATCTCTACTAAAAATATAAAAAATTAGCCGGGTGTGGTGGCCGGTGCCTGTAGTCCCAGCTACTCAGGAGGCTGAGGCAGGAGAATGGTGTGAACCCGGGAGGCAGAGCTTTCACTGAGCCGAGATCACGCCACTGCACTCCAGCCTGGGCAACAAAGTAAGGCACTGTCTCAAAAAACAAAAAACAAAAAAAAAAAAAGAAAAAGGAAAGATAAATGCTTGAGGTGATGCATATCCCAGTCACCCTGATTTGACCATTACACATTGTATACATGTATCAAAATATCACATGTACCCCAAAGATATGTACAACTGTTATATCAGTTAAAAATATTTTTAAAAATGGACTTCTAGGAAGAGAAATAAGCATATGTAAAATAACACTTAATTACAGGTTCCCTTATTTGGTGAGGAAAAATCCAACAGGGATTATGCTAACTAAATGAAGAACAGAGTGAGATAAATACAGATTTTTTTTTTTCCCAGAAGATGCCTCTAATGTTTGCTTTGAGGAAGAAATGTCTTGATTTCCATTCTGGGGCTGTGGTGAGTGGACCATCTAGATGTAGCTGTTAATATGTATATATATGCATGCTTATGGTTATAGACAAAACATTTGTGGAGCCCCAAATAACAAATGTTAACAGTGATTTGTTTTGGTCAATAGATTTAGAGAAAGAATAAAGGGTAAAATGAGGTGGAGAAAGTTTTTCATGTGAATTTGATACATAATTTATATATCTATAATTTATGTATAAATATTCATATAGCAGTTATATGAATATATTTTCATCTATATATAATTATCCATCTATATATCTATTCAACTACATATATAATTATTCATCTATACATTCACCTATATATAATTATATATAATTTATAGCTATCTAATTATATAACTTATAGGTATATAATTTATATATAAATATATATTTATA
>NW_016803882.1:3232465-3251582 GCF_001698545.2 Rhinopithecus bieti | reverse complement strand
GGGGAGGGAGGAAGGAAAAGAAAGAAAAAGAAAGAAAGGAAGAAAAGAAAGAAGGAAGGAAGGAAGGAAGGAAAGAGAGAGAGAGAGAGAAAGAAAGAAAGAAAGAAAGAAAGAAAGAAAGAAAGAAAGAAAGAAAGAAAGAAAGAAAGAAAGAAAGAAAGAAAGAAAGAAAGAAAGAAAGGAAGGAAGGAAGGAAGGAGAGAGAGAGAGAAGGAAGGAAGGAAAGAAGGAAGGAAGGAAGGAAGGAAGGAAGGAAGGAAGGAAGGAAGGAAGGGAGGAAGGATGGAAGGAAGAATAAAGAGGGAAAGAAAAAAAAGAAGATGTGGATCTTTCCTAAAATAATTTTAAAGTGCACTAACTGAGTTGATTGAAGATGAGAAAGGCACATAAACAAAATACTTGCCATTTTGAAGAACCCAGATGGGTACAATTAAAATTAAAGTAATGCTATTTGCGTAGCTTCCACTGTCCTATGTTCCGAGGAGGAGCTCTGACAGATATTTAAGTTCCTTTAGTAATTCCGAAGTGATGTGTGGTCAAGGTTTAGATACTAAGCTACCGTGTGTTGAAGGAATTACTAGACTTTACAACATCCTGTCTATGAAGGTCATACCTGAGCTTGAGAGTTATCAGGCAGTTATGTGCATGGAAGATTCAGCATTTTTTGAGTCACAGTTTTATATACTGCAGATTTTCTCTAATGGACTTGGTAGGACCAGGACTGAATTTTTAAAATCACATCTTACAGAATCTGATGACCCTTATACCACTAAACTCAGAACAGTGTGACATCCAATGTAGCGTAAAAAGACTTAAACTTTTCAACAATGTCTTCTATATCCACAGTGAGGTCCTAAACAATTTTTCTAATGAAACAGAAATCTCTACATCTTTGGTCAGCAACTCTTTCACATGATGGAGAAGGTTTCTCATAAAAGCCTCTGATTCATTATGATTAAGCACTGAGTAATAAAATCAGATTCACCACTACCACCTCCCCCTTTACTTCGAGCTGACATAAGCCAGCAAGGTTATGGCTCTGCAAATCTGCCTGTAGGTCATTGAGGCTGTGTGTGTATTATGAGTAAACGGACATTTAAAGTTTCTAAAGTTCATAGCAAGAAAGACCACCAGCAAAGGCATAAACAAAACTGGAGTACTATTTAAATTTCTCCTATAAAATATTTGTTAGTCTAGATAGGACTTCATAATAGGTTTCTAAATTTGAAGATGTAAAAATATCAACTAATCCTGACTCCAAGGTTCGCACATAATTAGAAAATTAAATATGATATTGTTCTCTAGTAAGCACTAATGGCCACAAAGAAGGCTTCACAATTTGGATTGAATATGCAAAATCAAAGTTGACAATATATTAAGCCAAATGTTAATTATGTACATTTCTCTGAGACATTTTCTGAGGTTTTATTTGGAGGATATATTTAGAGGCAGCCAAAACAGGCTGTCAAAATAGTTTTAAAGTCCCATGACTTAAAAGACTAGCTCTTCAGCATAATGCAGGTGAAATGGTTGATTGAACTTTTTCTCTTTAGAACGTATTGTTTTGGCATTGTAACACTGTCATGTATATCCACAACCTCAAAACAGGGAGTTCTGAAAACACTTCCAGAAGACAACTTAGTTTTCTTCTTCTTAAAGATCTCATCCCCATGATTTAGTTTTCATTAATCACCCACATCTGTGTTGCATAAGTAACCTGCTTCCTGCTCGAATATAAGCCCATCTACTATTGAAGTGCACCATGGTGACACCTCATTTATTCTGCATTATTAGGAAATGAAATGGTGCAGGCCAGTACATTTTTTAGAAAACAAATGCTTATTTTTTTAGAAAAGATAAATCTACTTTCATGTAGTCATATTTAAGTGAAATCTTTCTAATATGCACCAATATTTAACTGTATTCTTAAATATGATACAGAAAACTTATGCTGTGAATATGAATAATTTAACTGTATTATCAAGAACAAGGGGAGAGGTGAGAGTGGTCCTTTCTGGAGAGGTAATACAGCAATGGCATTAAGAATCTAGACTGCTTGTGGACTCTGGCTTTATCCCTTATCAGCTGTGAAAACTTGATTAGCTACTTAAACCTTCTGCACAGTTTCCTCCTTAAGATGGATAACAAGAGTAGGAAATGTATTATGTTGCTGTAAAAATGAAATACTTGCAAAAGACTTAGCCTGGTGCCTGGGACAGTGTAAAGGGCCAGCAAATCTTAGCTCTTGTGAGTATTAGTTTTGCTTTCATTTTTTTACAAAATGTCTGATAGTCAATCTGCTGTATTCTGGGAAACAAGATACCATGTCTATTAAAATTGCACATACTGGAGCATAGACTTTTCTACAGCTATTTTGGCTGCCATATTTTAAAGTGGTTTTCACTTCACTAAGACATTTTTTATTCTGCCCAGAGTGTGCAGGTTTCTGGATAATTAACTTGTAAAAATGCACTAACAGATAAACATAAACTCAAATGACATAGAGACAGACTTGACTGATACAGTCTTTGACATCATAATAAAGAGGAGGGGTATGAGAAAACAAACAGTTTGAAAATTGGCAAAGCAAGAATTCACGTAATGACACAAAATATGCTGCTTTCAAGCCTTTTGATATTAAATAATTTAAAATTGAGATCTAATTAGCATCTTAAACATTCACTCAAATAAGTCCTTACTATTACATAGTATCAATTACTTCAGTTGGAATTACATGAATTACTGTGAATAATATGTCACTTTTTCAAAAATATTTTGTAATGATTTCTTCATTAACTCAGAAATATTCTATATTTGTACTTTGGAAGCCACAAAATTCCTTTTAAAATGCTTCTGTCTTTGCTTTATCTGCTCTTCAACAATACAATTTGCTTTTGTTTAAGAATTGAGATGATAGCATGCCTATCACTGCCTGAGAACGGACACAGAAAACAAACAAATGAGATCAGCCAGCTCCCCTGCCTGTGCCTATGTGACCTGGGCAACTAGGCAGGAGTTGGGTGACCTGTGACATTGGTTTCCTGCTCTTTTAGTGTAATCCTCGGGCCTCACTGCCCACAAGACAGCAGGAACCTCAAACCTGACTCAGAAATCTGAGTCTGAAGATCCCATGGCCAAATGCCTCATTCCTCTGTCCTTACAGTCTTCTGTAGAACCAGGGGATGACATAATAAATTTCATCCATGAGCTGACCAGTAGTTCACTTTGCCCGAGTGGAAAATTCCTCTCTCTTCTCTGCCAGAGGATGTTGGATTTCCATCTGCCTGCTAAGTGAACAGGTTTAGAAAGTAATTATTCTGAAAGAAATATGTTCTAGAAATACAAAGTAGAATAATAGAACCCTCTTAAACATGACTCAATATGAAAGATCTGTCTAGAATTCAGGTTTCTGCATGTTTTCTTGGAACAAAATAAATGTATACAAGAAGCTGGGCTTAAGACAGTATGTCTATAGACCTATCCCGTTGGATTTTGGAGATACAGGAAAAAATGTAGATACACTGAGTTAAACGATTTGAGCTACATGTCTCATGTTTTGCCATTGTCAACAGCAATACATCTCTCACATATTGTTACTGGGTTCAGTAAGTGTTTTTCATACAGGGCCAGTCAATACTGTAGGTTTTGCAGGTCATGTGGCCTCTGTTGCAAGCACTCATCTTGGCTGTTGTAAACCAAAAGCAGCTATCGGCAGTGCATAAATAAATGGGCATGGCTGTGTTCCATGAAACATTTACAAAACCAGGCAGCATGTAAGATTTGGCCCATTGACTATTATTTGCTGACCCCTGATATAGCAGAAAAAGTACAGGATATCAGGCTTAAGGGATTGAGTTAGAATCCCAGCTCAGGCATGTATTCTGTGAGTGACCTTGAAAGTTCTTGAGTTTTTCAGAGTCCCTCATTCTTTGCGATATGGAGATAATGATACTGAATCCAGAGGCTTGAAATAAGGATTAAAAGAAACAATGAATACAAAGTGTTGAGCTTGTTGGCTGGTCCATCCAGCCAACTGATACGGTATGTATAAATTCCTTTAAATAATGCCATTTCTACTTTCTCAGATCTTCTTTTACTAGAAAGAAGTACATTCTACTACCAATTGCACAGCATCAAAATCAAATCCGGTTTGCAGGTGGATAGAGGCAGAAATGGAGCTCCCATGAGATAGTCATGAAGGGATGAGACACAGGAGGCTGTTTGACCCTCTAGGATTTCGCAGCCACTGTGTGTGCTAACCCTTTTCAATTTCAAGAGGTTGAATTAGGCCAGAATTGCACCTGTCATTAAGTCTGCCTCAGGAGATGACAGCTGAAGACAGAACTAAAAGTGAGTGTGTGTATGTATGTATGCATACACACATTGTTTTATTGTTTATTTTTTTACATTTTTTTAATGTTGCACACTATAAAATAACATGGCACAGATATTTTATTAAATGCCAGTTAATCTATTGGCATTGTACAGTAGTGCCACATTTTTTCATTTCCTATTCGCCATGTATCTAGTCCTACGGCAGAAGTCCTAGAACCTCTCCCATCTTACCCCTTAGTAGCAGAGGGGAAGGAGAAAGTCAAGTTCTCTTGCAGTCATTCCTGCCTGACCTCTAAAAGCCGGTATCTCAGACCTCATCAAGCAGATTTTTAGACAACACAATCCCTGCTGAGATTACAAACCATTAAAAAAAAAAAAAAAAAAAAAAAAAAAAAAAGCAGAAATAATAGTCAAAGCCTTTCTTATGTAGACTATTTAGCATTTCAAGGCTTACAAAGGGTTTTTCAATCAATCTCCAATGACCAGCTGAGGAATACAGAAAGATAAACTCTGGAGAAAGTTGACTGGGTGGGAATATTCCCTCTACTACTTATTGGCTCTGACTACAGGCAATCAAAATAATATTACTAAACCTCATTTTATTTGTCTGGAAAATGACCATTTCATAAATTGGTTATACAGATTACATTAGATAAAACATGTAAATATAGCTCTTAGCACAGGGTCTAACATATGAAATGTCCTCATTAAATGTCAGTTGTTGTAACTATGACCATTCCTATGTAACAGATGTAAACAACAAAACACAAATGCAAAACACACAACTTTCTGGATGTTTGCCTATGACATGAGAACTTGTTCTATTTGTGGCCTATCCAATTTCACTATCTTTTTAGGTCCACACTACTACATTTAAAAGATTTCATGGATGGAGATGCTTATTCTCATTAGTTATTAACTCTACTTCAAGATGTCTAAGAGACAAAGTGAGTGTTTGGGGTTTAGGGGCACAGGAGAGGAAATGATGAAATAGGTAAGTTTTTATCATTACAATTAGAATATCATTGAATTGCCTTCATCTTCTTTATTATCAACGTGCATCATGGATACACATTCAACTTTGTTTTGCTTTCAGTGTTGACAAATGCAGGTAGACTGCTTTAGGGAGACGGAACTATAGTACATGGAAATAATGTTAAGAGGAAAAGATGACTTCTATTCTTCTCTGAACCACCACGACTCTACAAAGTGACAGTTTTGTAGGGGCCACTTCTCTATCCCAGTCAGTCAAATTAACAATGGGTTTATTTGTTCATGTGCTTTATCAGGGATCTATTCCTTATCCTGTTTCTCCCTTCTATGGTAGATCGGAGCTGTAAACTCCTCTCGAAATTCCTTTGACAGGATTGAATTCCCAAGGGCTCATTGGAGACTTAAAGCCAGATGTTAACAACTGATGTGAGATACTTAATGCTCAAGACAATAACTAGCTTAAATAGGAACATTCTCTGGAGTATAGGGAGTGGATACCTAGGCAAGTTCAGGGGAACCCCTAGTGAGGTATAAAAAAAAAGTATAAGTTTTGCCAAGTGGTAAAGATTTAATTGAAGACTGATAGCAACTATATATTTCTAATATGCTTCTGCATTTTAGGGTATAAAAATGTTTCATAAAATATCAATCTTTTTTTTAAATGTTACTGAAAAGTTTGGGGCTCATTGAGAATGAAGATTCTCCAAGGTCACATAAAACCAGTACCACATTTGAGAAGAGAGTCCACGTGGTCTGAGAAAACAACCCACTGAGACTCACTTGACTGCTTGTTTTTCACCATTCTCTTAGCGTACAGACATTTTGAACGCTTTCACAATAAGCATGAATGCCTCATACTTATCAAACACATTTTGTAACTGTAGAATATTATACCTATGATTGTAAGACACATGCCAAATTAAAATTGTAGAGCAACCCATGTCAACCAGAATAAAGAATTTAGATGTTACATAAAGGTGAAGGGCAACAGGCTCCAATAAAGACCAAAAAGATCCATGCTTATTATCCAAAGCTGTCAACTCCAGGTAATAATTGCAATGCAACTTAGTCCAAGGCAAAGATGTTATTTATTCTTTCACATGGTGCCTTTCCCCTACACTCCTCCATACCCTCTTCTCCATTTGATACTCCTTCCGCCTTCTTCCATAAAAGATAGAGTTCACCTCATGGTAACTCATGTGAAAGGGGTACAAGAAGCAGGAGAAATTCCGATGATGTATTACATTTATCTTAAAATTTCATGTGGCAGATTTGATGCCTTAAGGCCAAGGGTAAGTCATCTTTACATTTCAGGCACTGTGTATTCCAAGTCTATTAGGAGCAAATTGGGTTACATATTAAAAAAGAAATAAGTAAAGTATAATACTGAGATCTAGGAGACAAGACTCTAAATTTGGTCACAACAATAACTAGTTCTGTGACCTCACATAAGTCATTTCAATCTCCCTTCCTAAGTCTTCTCATTTCTGAGATGATGAATGGTGTGGGTGACACCTATTATCTTTCCAACTCTGACACTGTCAGAGAAAACAGACTTTATAGATTGCAGGGATATGCAGGCTCGGCCCTTAGCACTACTATGTAAGAAGCAATATGTTTTCTCGATAGCTCAGGCTTCCCTTTCCTTACTGCATCAGCTTTTTTGTTTGTTTGTTTTGTTTTTGCAATAACTCTTTTTGTTCCTTCAGTCACTTAGGGTCTTTCTCTTAATCAGAATTTGATTCCTGGGAATGAATAGAATGAATCAATGAAACATTAGTGCTCGCGTGATGTGACATGTATGTGGTCCCCATTCAAAGGCACGTGAATTTTAAGTCTGAATTCCTCTGAAGTCTGGTGGCCTCTTCCTATAAAACAGACAAACTAAACGCTCTCTCACTCTTCAACATAGCCATCTTAGTGGTCCTTACATAATCCCTTATCTGGACACTGCCACAGACTCACAGTGTTCCTCTGTGCTACCCCATCTGGTCATTCAATAGCCTTAGTATTCTTTAAAAAGTACATTCAGGCCAGATGCATTCATGTCTGTAATCCAAGTACTTTGGGAGGCTGAGGCAGGAGGACTGTTTAAGCCCAGGAGTTCAAGACCAGCCTGGGCAACATAGTAAGACCCCATCTCTACAAAAAATTAAAATATTAGCTGGGCATGGTGGTGTACTACTATAGTCCCAGCTACTTGGTAGGCTTAGGCAGGAGGATAGCTTTGAGCACAGGAGTTTGAGATTATAGTGAGCTATGATTATACTACTATACTCCAACCTGGGAGACAGGGTGAGCCTCTGTTTCAAAATTTTTTTAAATATAAAATTAAAAAAAAAAAAGTCCATTCGGATTGTGTAATCTCCTTGTTGAAATCCCTCAAATGAGGGATTGTAAGTAGAATAAAATGTCCACTCTAGGCTGGACGTGCTGGCTCATGCCTGGAATCCTACCACTTTGGGAGGCTGAGGCGGGTGGATCACCTGAGATCAGGAGTTTGAGACCAGCCTGGCCAACATGGTGAAACCCTGTCTCTAGTGAAAATACAAAAATTAGCTGGGTGTCGTGGCGAGCACCTGTAATTCCAACTACTCAGGAGGCTGCAGCAGGAGAATCACTTGAACCCAGGAAGTGGAGGTTGCAGTGAGCCCAGATTGTGCCACTGCACTTCAGCCTGGGTGACTGAGCAAGACTTTGTCTCAAAAACAAATGAACAAACAAACAAACATCCACTCTACCATGGCCTCTAAGCACCGGTGGAAACTCACTAGCCTCTTTGGTCTCTTCTCTTTGTTCTTTTTCATTAAACCACCCAGATATTTTTGTTTTTTAATTTTTTTGAAATAAGTTCATTCCCACCTTGGGGACTTTTCATTTTTGATTCTCTCTGCCTGGACTCCTGTTTTCCTCATAGCCTAGGGTCTACCCATGAGGGTTTCAGAAATGACCTCACTAGGGAATCCCCTGACCACACCTGGTTGTTCTCTTGCTGTTCCATGGCTGCCCTGTTTTCTGCATCTCACTCATCATGGCTTGAAATGATCTTCCTTATCAATTACCATCTGGCCTCCCTCACTGGAGTATTGGAGCAAGAGAGTGAACGACAGGCAAATTTACAAAAAAGAAGTTTATGTTATCTTGAACTAAATAAAGAGAAGATTCTGGATTAGAAGACCACTCCTAAATGTGGGCTATCCCATTGATAGGCTTGTTGTGTGAGTCTGACCCTGTGGGTCTCTTCTCTGGACAAGCTATTGGTGCCACCTGCTTCATAGTTAGTAATGGTGTCATTTGAATACAATTTCTGGTGTGTGTATGTGTGGGTGGGTCGGGGGTAAGGGTAGGTGTGTTTTCATGCATGTGTGTGGTGGGCAAAGGGAGGATGTTAGCATTGTCCATGTCTTCCTGGCTTTGTAGTTTTCTAGATCCGATGCTCAGAGGCATGACCTGGCTGTGTGTCTTGCTTTGTGAGACTCAAGGCCCTCTCAGCACAGTGAGGAGACAGCCTTTGTTGGGCTGCATTACTTTGAGAGGAAGTGTTATGACAAGGCCCAAAGCAAGGTAATAACAGACAGGACTATAAACTCAGGCTCCATCTGCCAGTCCATCGAACACAATCTCATTTATGAAATAAACTTATGGAAGGCCTATTCTGTGTAAGACCCTGAGGTCTTTTTTCCTACTCTTTTATTATTTGTTTTCCAGTACTGGGGAGCATGTCAGTGTGGGAGCTTTCAGAATAGTCTTCTTTGTGGCCTTCAGGCCCCTAGCACTACATTTTGGAAATAAAATATGAGCAACTCTATCTTTGTGGCCTAAGGAGGAAAAGCTGGGCCCACACTGACAATGGATTGGTGAAGGATTGTCACCCAAAGCTCTAGGAGCACTGCCTACCTGAGGACAGAAGAGAATAACAGAATAATTGTCTGTGTGAACTCCTTAATCACAATTGTTTTCTGGAAAGGAACTGATAAGCTCACCCACACTGAATTATAAATGAATTTGGAAAAGATTTTGGGAAAATTTGCATGTACCATGTAGAAAGCCTCCATTGTCTTAAACCACAAGAATCAAGTTGTAATTGTGAATTTTCAGGTAATAAGAAAATAGTTGTATATGCCTAGAGCCAGAGGTATCTACAGAGTATTGCTGAAATCATTCTCTGCAAATTACCGCCTGCTTTACCACTGGAGTTTAAATCCTCACTATATCAATTATGGATCATTATTTTCTGAGTCTCCATTTTCTCACCTGTGAAACAGTAATAATAACACTGGACGTGCGGGGCTGTTGTAAGAGAAATACACTTAAAATGACCACCAAAGAGAGTGACGTTGACTCTGAGCCTTGCTTATTGATATTAAAGGAGTCTGAGTTCAACCTGCTATGGAGATTTGTGAAAAGAACTTACTTGTATTTTCCCCTTTGTTATTCATAACATTTGCCATACTTCAACATCTTTTTTGTTCGTGGTAGAGAATAGAAAACAGATATGTCACAGTATCAAAACATTAATAACCAATTTCAACAATTACATTGTTGGCTTTGATATACTTTCTGAATTCCAACCAGATAGCTATTCTACTTCCTTCCCATTTGATATATCTTGCTTTTCTGAAACAGGGCCTTTTCAGTTACCAGTTTCTAAGGAGAAATAACTGGGAAAGTACCAAGATCTTACATGCCTAAAGGCTCTGGAATGTCGTGGCTTTTATTTTTCTTAGCCAGAGGAGATGCAAATATTTAACTATGAATCATCTGAGCTGGGACTTCCTTATAGTAATAATGGCAAACCTTGGAGAGCCTTTCTTTTGTCAATGTCTGGATAATCAGGGGCCTCAGAGGATATTTACTCAACTTCTGATCAGAGACTTTGCTCCTCCTTTTCCGTGGACGTGGCCTCTGGAAAGTGTCAGAGCTCTCAGATTATTTTTTCTGAGATTACACTGAGCTTTTTAATATTAGAGATAAGTGGACAATTTTCATGATTCCAATCCAGGACATTTTTATTTTTTCTACTGTCATTCACTCAATAAATATTTTTGAGCACTTTCTCCATGCCAGATACTAAAATGACTGCTGGTGAAAAAGGTGAAAAAGTCAAATTCCAAGTCCTAAAGAAAAAAAAAAAAAGTCTTGTAAGTGATATAAAGGAGTTAAAATAAAAGATGTAAGTACCTGTCATGAAAGTACAGGATAAATTCTATGGGATCAAATGGATGCAAGTTTTTAATTGTGCAGGAGGGTAACAGGAAAGAAGATTCGAGAAAAGTTTTGCAGAGGAAGTGGCACTTCAACATAGGAAAAGGTGAGCAGAAATTACCAGTGGAATCGTAGAGATGGAAATGTTGTTCCTAGCTGAGGGCTGACATACACCAAGGCATAGTGGTCTGAAAGAATCAATTGTGTTTACACAACTGGAAGTAGTTTAGTTTTTTTATGGGAAGAACATACATTTCATACACAGGGTAATAGGAAAGGAACAGGAAAAATACAAACCAGATATCACAAAGAACAAGGTATCTGTAAATATAGGTGTTTTCATAATGTTCCATTGTGTGTATGTTTAAGCAAAATTCTATATGGAAAAAATAGTTATTTTACACCAGTTAAAATGTAAAATACAATTATTTACCTTTAAAAACATTGATTACAGGAGTCTCTGAAATAGTAAGCTCTTCTCATATATTTAAGTGAGTCCCTTACTGAAATTTGATTTATTGAGAACCCATTCAAGACCATATCCACGCATAATTAAGAAAAAACTACTTTATTCTTTCTAAAATCTGACTTCCCTCCATGTTTTACAAATATTTATTCAAGGGATCCCATTATGCCCATCACAATGTCACAAACACCAGGGTTAAAGACAGCTCCTACATTCTAGAAGCCAAGTTAATGTCATAGGACAATAGCTGAATGCATCGTGATACATCAACACTGTGGAATGAATGTCACGTGGCCAGTAAAAAGAATAAATTAGGGCTTTGCCAGGTGACATAGGGTGACTGCTGAGTGAGCAAAGCAACATCTAAAAGAGTACATTTAAGATGATCACGTTTTTGAAACACCAATGAGTTCTGTTAACGTAAATGAGAGATATGAGCCTATGAGAGAATAAAAGGTATAGAGAAAACACATAGATTTTTAAACTCTCCTTTTGGGACAGACAACTCTGGGAGGAGGAGACCAGATGATGTCCATCCTTCTTTTAAAAAATGGTTATATTGTCCCATTTAATGTGTGTGTGTGGGTGTGGGTAGGTGGTACATTAAACAATGTACGGAAGGATAAAGAACAACATTTTAATGATGGTTATTTCAGGGTTATGGGATTCCAGGTAACCTTTCCTTTCTTCAGAATGCTTTAGTCATTGATTTAATTTTTACATGGGCATGTATTATTTAAATCATTAAAAAGCAATTTTTTACCATAAGAAGATGGGAGTGAGTGAGTAAAACACAGTCTTCTGAGCAAAACAGACAAGCTTGCATATGACAGAGAGGCCTCATGGCATAGTGGTTAATTATATCTGTTGTGGAACCAGACTCCCTGGCTTAGAATCCTAACCCTTCTTCTTACTTGCTATGAGATCAAAGAAAATGTATTCAATTCTCTATGCTTCAGTTTCCTTTTCTATAAATTGGTGAAAATAATAGACCCTGCTTTCATAGAATTGTGATGAGGGTCAGAAGAACAATCATTTGTACATCACTTAGATTAGTGCCTGGCATATGGTAGAAACTATACAGGTGTTTATTATATAATATAATGCATTATAATGGCATATGCTAATTGATGTAATAAAAATCTACAAGGAAGACAAGGGAAGCACACAGAGAAGTGACTGACAGGATCTGCAGCTGTCAAGAAGGGGGTCAGGGAACCTTCCTGGAGCGGAATAAATCTGGATCAATAGTGAAGTCATGCAATGCTGAGCATGGACTTGGCCAGAGAGAAAATGGAAAAAGAGTTGTCCTAGGAAGAAAGGAGGAGAAACTAATGTCCGAGAAGAACATGGGGCCGCTATGTTTGTCTGTTTTTCCTTTAAGACCAAAGACAGCAAATTGATCATATCTAAAGTGTGAAACCTCAATACACTGGCTTAACTCTTTATGGGTTTGAGTAACTTCCATCGTTCTTTTTTAAATTTTTTTTTATTTTTAAAAAACAGAGATGGGGTCTTGCTATGCTGTCTAGGCTGGTCTCAAACTCCTGGGCTCAAGTGATCTTCCCACTTCAACCTCCCAGATTGCTGGGGTTACAGGTATGAGCTACCACTCCTAGCCACTTCCATCCTTCTTTATCCTTTACTGCATTAAAAAACTTTCCCTTCATCCTTCTCTGGCCTTATATGTTTTACTTCCATTTGACATAGTCATCATTCATTGAGCAAGCTAATGTAAGATGCTGATTAATGGCGTGCAAACATTTTGAAAAGCCCAGACACGTGTGTAACTTCCTAAGTGAGATATTCAAGGCTAGGTCATCATGCTCCCTCCTGCAGGTTTTACCAGGCATTGGTCTGAGATGTTCATCTCTTAATCACATGCCACTGTCCTAACCACCCCCTAACCCAATCACTAACTTGTTACTCATACTTCCTTTGGTTAACTCAACATTTATTTGCATTGTGATGTAAAGATCCCCAGGGCATATGATTTTGAATACAGATAAAAGATAACCTTCTCTTTTGTAAAGAAATGCGTTCATGAATATTAAATTGTAAAGGGGCAAGTTGAAGAAATTTTTTTTTTTTAAGAGACAAGATCTCTGCCATGTTGGTGTGCTGCACCCATTAACTCGTCATTTACATTAGGTATATCTCCTAATGCTATAACAAACTTGCACATTGTGCACATGTACCCTAGAACATAAAGTATAATAATAATAATAACAAAAGACACATTGGAGCACAAAAAAAAAAAAAAAAAAAAAGACAAGCTCTCCCTCTGTCACCCAGGCTGGAGTGCAGTGGTGTGATCACGACTCACTGTAACCTTAACGTCCCAGCCTCTAGCAATCCTCCCACCTTAGCCTCCCCATTATCTAGGACTACAGGGGCATACCACCACGTATGCTCAGCTTTTTTTTTTGTATTTTTTGTAGAGTTGGGAGTTTTGCCATGTTGCCCAGGCTAGTCTGGAACTCCTGAACTCAAGCGACCCATCCCCCTCAGCCTCCCAAAGTGCTGGGATTATAGGCGTGAGCCGCTGTGTCCAACCAGAAGAAGCAGCTTTCTGTTGAAAAAAATGAAAACTGGAAAAAGTAGTAAGAAAACTGGAGACAGAAATTAACTAATGAAGACTTGCGTAATAACTCTATTGATGGAATTTTTTTACATGCCACAAAAAGGCAAAAGGAATTGTCAAAGGGTGTTCATCTGTCTAAAAAGGAGGACTAACAGAAACTCTCATACCAGAAGAATAAAACTCTTTTTCCTCAACAGAAAAGTACAGGAAAAAAAAAAATCTAAAACTCTAGATCAGGAGAGAAATAGCATAATCAGAAGAGAATAAATTTCATGGGTAGCCAAATATAAAAATACTCTCATTTTGGTGACTGTACAGTACTTTAACACAGTAGAATTTCACACTGAAAATGATGCTGTGACTATGGCAGTGAATGGCATGGTCCGTGGCCCAGATCCAGCCTTTAGGGGAACTCATTGCCCAAACTGCTGGAAATGCTGCCTGACGCCAAGTCATAGCTTACTAGTTTCCTAGGAACTACCCTCAGCTGAAGAGTCCTCTTACTCCAGACCACACCTTTTCCTGGGGGTCAGCCCCGATGACTAGACAAAGTGACTTATGAATGCCTAGGAACTGACCCCTTGTGGATCAGGTAACTCTGGAGGGTCATCCCAGCTCTAGAGCTGGTAGGATCTGCTGAGGACTCTGGCAAATGAATTCCAGTTCATCTTCCTCCTCTACATCCTTCACTTCCTCATAGCACTCCCCAGTAAATCTGTTACGCTGACATCTCTATCACAGAAACTTTTCCTAAAGAAATTCATCTAAGGCAACTCTCTAGACCTATCCTATCATTCTATATCTGGGACAATTCAAAGTCCCTGAAAAATTAAGCCGTTTGTTCAAAGTAGTACAACTGGTAAGTAATAGATTAAGGAATAGAATTTTGACTCCTGATCTAATCAAGTGCTCCGTCCACCTAAAATACTGGACCTGACAGGAAAGACCTAGAAAGCAAATCTATGAGTGAGATGCAGGTGTGTGCTTGTAATCCCAGGTAAGGCAGGAGGATCACTTAGGGCCAGGAGTTCAATATCAGCAACACAGCAAGACCCCTTCCCTACACATTTTTTTTTTTTCTTTTTTTTTTTTAATTAGCTAGGTGTGGTGGTACTTGCCTGTAGTTCTAGCTTCAGGAGATTGAGGTGGGAGGATCCTTGAAGCCAGGGGTTCCAGGCTGTAATGAGCAATGATCAAGCTATTGCATTCCATCCTGGATGACAGGAGACCCCTCCCCCATCTCTTAATTTTTAAAAAAGAAACAAGACTGCCTGTAATCTCAGCACTTTGGGAGGCCAAGGTGGGCGGATCATGAGGTCAGGAGATCGACACCATCCTAGCTAACATGGTGAAACTCCGTCTCTACTAAACAAAATACAAAAAAAAATTAGCCTGGCATGGTGGTGGGCACCTGTAGTCCCACCTACTCGGGAGGCTGAGGCAGGAGAATGGTGTGAACCCGGGAGGCGCCACCACACTCCAGCCTGGGCGACAGAGTGAGACTCTGTCTCAAAACCAAAAAAAAAAAAAAAAAAAAAAAAAGAAATAAGACCATCCCCCCACCACCACCGCCGCCCAAAACCTAAAGATTATGGTTTTGCTCTGTATCACGTAGTTTACTTTCATAAATATAGTTCTAAATCAAATCTGAAATATTTTTGTATCCTTAATACTATTTACCTGAGAAGTTTTGAGGGTTTTTTTTTTCTGTTTTTCTTTTTAATATGTTACTGTTGAAAAGAGTGATAGAAGAAGCAGCTAATATGAGCAACAGCATGTTGCTAATCCTGTAATTCCCAAGAGGGACTCATTGCCAAGTCCCACAACAGCAGTGACAAACCAGGACTGAGACCCATCAACTTAGACTTGGCCTTTTACAGCATTGACTTGTCAATGACTCATTTGTCAATCAACTTCCTTTTATCCCCCATCATATTATTTTGAGTGCTCTAGTTTCATCATGTTTTTAAAAATGCTTTTAAACTTCCTTTTTTCACTTTTCTGCATGGATACTAATGTACACCTAGACTTCTGAACAGAAATATTATCTACATAGAATCTACATTTTGGAATCCAATTGTCCTTTAAGGTTTGTGTTTTATAATTAAATCATTTTGAGATCATGGTTAACAAGTACAAAAATAATAGATAATAATCTGTAGATGTCAGCTGGGTGCAGTGGCTCACACCTGTAATCCCAACACTTTGGGAAGCTGAAGTGGGAGGATTGCTTGAGCCCAGGAAGTCAAGACCAGCCTGGGCAACATAGGGAAAACTCATCTCTACAAAAAAATAGAAACAATTTGCCAGGCATGGTTATGTATGCCCATAGTGCCAGCCACTTGAAACTGAGGTGGGAGGATCGCTTGAGCTGGAGAGGTTGAGGCTGCAGTAATCTGAGATCGTGCCACTGCACTCCATTCTGGGTGACAGAGTGAGACATTGTCTGAATAACAATAATAATGTGTATATTTTAAGGGTTTTTAACAAGTCAGAAGGAACTTTCTTCCTCGTCACAGTCATGCACTGGTCTTAAGCTTACATTCAACTCCCATCAAGATTCAGCCAGTGGATGGTGAATTCAAAGCCAAGAAGCAAAGAGGAATCTATAATTCCAAGATGATTTATGCTTTTCCCATCACTTGCTTGACCCCCTACTGCATTCAGTGCACTGTGGAGATCCAGGCTTGACTCTCTTTCAGAACCCAATATGGAACCTATTCTCTAAGAACCCTGCAGGCAAAGTTCTTCTTAAAAAAAAATTACATTTTCTGCTAAAAAGCACCACTTTTGGACATTCAGCTTTTGTGATGGCCTTACTTTTGCTGTACACACTCCCCAGAGAGGTGGGCTTTCTACAAAATGAATTTAAAATTAAATAACTGGATGTCATTTTAAACGGCCTGTCTTGATGTCACATGGATATTTGAAAATGTAAAAAGTGAAGTTGTTTGGACTTCAGTTTAGGCAACATTCTCTTTTTTTAGAAAAAAAAAAAAAGAAAAAAAAAAGACATTAAATTTTAGTATAAAACCAAGTATTTTGTTTTATACTAATATTCTTTTTAAATGTTTGACAATATATAACAAATTTGAATTATACTACCCTCCCCAAATGATTCATGAAGTCAGGCTACTAATTCTGAGTGACATTCTGATCAAAATAATTGCCTTTGAAAATCTTTGCAGTGAGTGACACATTAACCACAGCAGGTATCCGAAGCTCTTTAAAAACACGGAGTCACACAATCGCACAACATCTGTGAAGTAAATGTGAGTGCAATATTATTATTCGCACTCTACCCAAAGGGACAACAATTTGCTTAAAAGATGCTGTCTCAATTTGGGACATTCTCTGTCTGCCATGCTCCTTCCTCTGACTTCAAGTCATTCTGTACTCAAAAAGGTCCAAGATGGTTTCACTCTTTCCACTTTAAAGATTTGAAGAGGTAACTGGTTTTCCCAAATCCCAGGTATCATATTGCTTTCTACCCCCAACTCAGTTTTCTTATGATGATAGAGTTGGTGACTTTTTCTAACCTTCCAAATTTCTAGCCAATATGATAGCGGTCCTTGCAGCATTATTGACACACTCACCTGGCCTCTGTCTAGTCTACATCAACAACAGAGGAATCTCACAATCTCATCACCTAATAAGGCTGCCTGCCCCATTCTTGTGTTTTAATTGTTATAAAGGTCTCCAATATGGTGACCTAAATAGAGATAGGGTTTCACCATGTTGCCTTTCAAATTTCACTGTGCCTTTCAAAGTCTGCCTTTCAAATTTCACTGTGCTTCCTAGAATATGAAACAACAAAACAAAACAAGGAAAACAAGGATGGTCTTCACATATGTGAATACATTTGTCATTTCTCTGCTTCTTTTATCCAAGTTGAACTTCCACAGAAGATTCAACTATAACTTATATGGGACAATCTTCAGATCCTCAGTAACCTAGTCATCTTTTGTAATTCAGATACTAAGTGTCAGGATCTCCTTTAAAATATGCCATCTAATATTGAAGCTAGTTTTAAGGCACAGTCTAAACAGAAAAGAGCAGGGAGACTATAACTTTCCATGGCAAAAGCACTCCAAGGCTCAAGATGCTAAAGCAATGTTGTGGCTGACTTCTTTTTCTTTGTTGTCTTTAAAAAATATATTCAGTTATGCAAGTCAGAAATCTCTACACCTTGTCACGACAGCATCTGGGCATAATTATGCCATATAAGTCAATATTGTTCGCATATGGAAGAAAAGTTGGATCACACCATTCATTCTCCTTTGCTTCTTCTCTATTCTGATTCAGGTTCAAATAAGCAGAAACTGGGAGGAAACTCTTCTTTCTTTCATCTCTGTGCCAGCCCCACACTGCTCTGAGGAGCACGATCCTCTGAAATACGACAGGTAGTCAGAGACGTTTCGGTCCAGCACAGCGCTGGAGGACTTCTATCTGATTCATTATTTTATTCCATTGACTAGCAGAATGTCCAAGACCCCTTTGATGAGGTTCTATTTATTGAAAGCAAAAATTTGAGCCCACGTTAGTGTTGTTGAGATTTCAAGAATTTGTCTCATTGCCAGAATTGTCTTATGATCAAAGATACAGCTTGAGCGTAGTTTTTTTATTATTATTTTAAATAACCTCTTATTTATGGAATTCTTTATGGTGCCTAAGGGTTTGAAAATACAACTTTAATACTTATCTCTGCAGAACTTTGAGTATAATCTTAATTTTAACTCTATGTTTCTAATTTTTTTTAATTCAGTTTTAGGACTCACTGGTTTCTCTTTACTATAGTGGCTATAGTAAAACGTATATATCAGTATAAGTACTCCCTCAATGTTTTATCTAAAAAGGTGATGGCTGGCTGGGCATGGTGGTTCATGCTTGTAGTCCCAGCACTTTGGGAGGCCAAGGCAGGTGGATTGATTGCTTGAAGCTAGGAGTTCAAGACCAGCCTGGGCAACAGAGTGAGACCATATCTCTACAAAAAATACAAAAATTAGCTGAGTGTGGTGGTGTTTGCCTGTAGTCCCAGATACTCGGGGACTGAGATGGGAGAATGGCTTGAGACTGGGAGGTTGAAGATGTAGTGAGCTTTGATTGCACCATTACACCCCAGCCTGGAGTGTAGACCTTGTTTCAAAAAAAAAAAAAGCCCAGGCATGGTGGCTCACAACTGTAATCCCAGCACTTTGGGAGGCTGAGGTGGATGGATCACGAGGTCAGGAGTTCAAGACCAGCCTGGGCAACAGAGTGAGACCATATCTCTACAAAAAATACAAAAATTAGCTGAGTGTGGTGGTGTTTGCCTGTAGTCCCAGATACTCGGGGGACTGAGATGGGAGAATGGCTTGAGACTGGGAGGTTGAAGATGTAGTGAGCTTTGATTGCACCATTACACCCCAGCCTGGAGTGTAGACCTTGTTTCAAAAAAAAAAAAAGCCCAGGCATGGTGGCTCACAACTGTAATCCCAGCACTTTGGGAGGCTGAGGTGGATGGATCACGAGGTCAGGAGTTCAAGACCAGCCTG
>NW_016803882.1:3180922-3229198 GCF_001698545.2 Rhinopithecus bieti | reverse complement strand
GCCTGTAGTCCCAGATACTCGGGGACTGAGATGGGAGAATGGCTTGAGACTGGGAGGTTGAAGATGTAGTGAGCTTTGATTGCACCATTACACCCCAGCCTGGAGTGTAGACCTTGTTTCAAAAAAAAAAAAAGCCCAGGCATGGTGGCTCACAACTGTAATCCCAGCACTTTGGGAGGCTGAGGTGGATGGATCACGAGGTCAGGAGTTCAAGACCAGCCTGACCAACATGGTGAAACCCCGTCTCTACTAAAAATACAAAAATTAGCTGGGCATGGTGGCGGTGCGTGCAATCCCAACTACTCAGGAGGCTGAGACAGGAAAATTACTTGAACCCAGGAGGCAGAGGTTGCAGTGATCCAAGATCATGCCATTGCACTCCAGCCTAGGTGACAGACAGAGATTTCATATTAAAAAAAAAAAAAAAAAAAAAAAAAAGGTGATGTCTGATGTGAAGAGAAAACATCAGTTGGACAAAATCATTTACAGACTTAATATGGGTGGAAGGATAAACTCTGCCAGTAGCCAGCATTGCTGTGCTCAACTCCCTTGTTATGAAAGAGGAATATGACCACTGTGTTGTGCTGTAAGCAATAGCTAGTGGAAACAGACATTCTGCACAGAGTACATACTGAGTAACATTTAGAATCATATATGTGCAAGGAACCTTTGATATCACCTAATTCAACCTTTTAATTTTTAAGTTATTCTTTATTTAAAGTTTGCTTTTTGAGGCTCAGCAAGATTAAATGATTTATTCAAAATTATACAAATAGGCCAGGTGTGGTGGCACACGCCTATAATCCCACACTTTGGGAAGCCGAGGCAGGAGAATCGCTTACACCCAGGAGTTTGAGACCAGCCTGGGCAACATGGTGAAACCCTATCTCTATAAAATATAAAAAATTAACCAGGCATAGCAGCACATGCCTGTAGTCTCAGCTACTCAGAAGGCTGAGGTGGGAAAGGCTTGAGCCTGAGAGTTTGAGGCTGCAGTGAGCCATGTTCGTGCCATAGTACCTCAGCCTGGGCGACAGAGTGAGACCCTGTCTCAAAACAAACAAACAACAACAATTTTTTTTTTAATTATACAAATAGAAGTAACTGATTCAGGACTAGAGTCTCTTGATATCAATGCCATTGTGCCCCACCCTGTAACAGCTGTTTTGAATTATGACTTTATTTACCTGACCCTTTAAAAGTGCTATAAAGCCTAGTAAAACATTGCAGTAAAGGTTCAGTCTTGCTTGGTTCACTAGAAGATGATTAAAAACCTCAATAAGATGTCTTCTCATGCCTCCTCCTTAAGTCTTGAATTTCTTTCTTTGTGAAATCAAAGCTTCTTATAACACAGCATAACAAATAAGGATACTTGATATGGATGGCGATGACAATAAAATTCATACTTAAAGCATTTAGAACAATGTTCAATTCCAAAGTGGTCAATTAATATTAAGCATTATAACCTAATTTAAACTTTTGGACAACCTTACAAAATACATAATGTCATTATTCCTCACTTTACAGTTGGCATTAATGAGGCACAGAGAGATTTATGTAGATTTCTCAAGGGCTTACAGCTTGAAAGAGTCAGATTTAGCCCTGAATCCAGGGCCTGCACTCTTAGTTGCTACATTAGCGTGGCCAAAAAATGAGTTGCTATTCTGAAGATTTTAACAAATAAAGGCTAGGAAGAAATTAATGTCCTTGGGAAACATTTTCTGAAACTATTGAGAACTATTTACAGATAAATTTTCCAATTTTTTATTTGCCTTTTCTGGCATATGCAGTTGCAATGCAGAATCCTCAGAGTGAATCATATTTATTCTGCAACCACAGATATTAAAGTATCCTCTGATCAAAGTTTTGTGCTGGGAAGAAGTATTTGATTCCCAGAATCCCAGATCCACATCTCAGCTTGTTTCAAAGATGCCTTCCCCATTAGTTAGAAGCCTCCACCCATGCCTTTTGCTACACACCTACATCCCAACTCAGGCTTCCAAAGCAGGAAAGCTGAATTCCCGGTACTCAAAAGCAAGCCCAAGCAAGACACCTCTCTACTCAATGCTCACATTTCTTTAACAAGGATGGTGATTTTAAGGTACAGAAGCAAATGAGCAATCAGTACCTCTCCTGCACGATTTGGAGATCTCCCCGACTTACAGGGCATAAGCCTGCTTTCTGCAATAAGGACCATCTGAGAGTAGACTGAGTTTTCCCATCCATAAACCACAGAGGTCTGCCGATAGCAGGACATATGAGATGCCTGGCCTTTGCAAACAGTGTGCCTGAAGATACCAGAAGTCTGGTTGAATAATACACGATCAGTTTAGGGTGGCTTTTTTTTCTTTCTTGAGGGCTTTGACGAAAAGCTACTGAGGCTTGATGTTGCAATGAACCCATCGTGTCATTTCTGATCACTTAGGCACTTTATGATTTGATTAGTTTTTCCCGGATACCATTGTTGTGAGAGGCAGATGGGGAAGATGAGTGGCAGGAAATATTTTTGGAATCAGCAGTTACTGAAACTATGGTACCATTATTCTGAGGTGGACTTTGTTACTGAATTCCACACTGGGCTTCTCAAAGCCCCACCACGTGGGCTCATTCAGAGGCATCTCTACAAAAACTATTGTCTACCGCCCATCTGCGCACGAAATCAACCCTGAGACTCCTCAGGATCAACCCAGATATTGAATCCTCTTATAGATAAACTTAGAATTTTAGATTAGAGAGCTAAAGGAGAAAAAGAGGAAATGAATCAAATTCCAACAAGTAAGGAAAAAATGGCTTATGTACCCTCAAGGCAGAAGCCAAAGGATCACTCTGTACAGTGATAACCTATGACTCAACGTTTTATCATTCAGAGCTCACAATTCTCCAATCCCTGTGGGACGGATGCTGGATTCTGTTCCAAGGGATGCCCTACCAGGGAGGTGGCTGATGGAAGAGATAGGCGGGTGAGCCCTGTCTCTGAACTGCTGCATACTATGCCTGCCTTTTCCTGACTGTGATTTTTCCACCCTTTAGGCTTTAAATCAGTCTCTTTTCTTTATTTTTTTTCCAAAAGAAGTAAAGGGAAGCCCTTGAGATTCATGTTGGTATCAACAGGAAACCTGGAAAAAAAGGAAAATCAAAGAGGAAACCAAAATACACACAACTAAGAATAGGGATTTCAAGTACATTGCTTTTGGAAAGGGAAAATTAAACTTTTCATGAGTTAGTTGGATTGCAGGGTGAGGGGAGGTGTGGGGTAGGGTGTGGAGAACAATGAATGAGGGAAGGGGGAAGGAATCTTCTTTACACAGGAATCAGAAGTGACCTCATATACTATTTTATGTGGCTTTTTAAAAAGCACTGGGTAAAACCAAGCATATTTCATAATGACCTTACTCTCATGGAAGATTATCAAGTTAAATGACTATACTGAGGGCCATAGGTAGGTGGTGCTGGGTATTGTCCTCTTTCTCAGATTTCTAGTCCCCAGGTGTTTACTCCTGCTTAGATAGAGTGGTGAAAGCCATCAGTATCTTTGGTGTCTTAGGTGAGTATATATTAATTCACTTTGTTATCAGTATGAAAAAAAAAAAAAAACCCAGAGAATTGCTATTATAGAATAAAATGCCTCAGTCAGGTAAGGGAAATTCACTCTTTGAAAATATATCATGGGGCTTCAGTTGATGATTTGCTCAGTGTTCTGCAACCAAAATGTGTTAACTAAAAAGATAATGTCATTCCAGAATATCCTTCCTTTCCTGTCCTGAGCTACCTCAGGGTTGGGTTTTATAATGACCACCACAAGAGCCTGCAGAACAGGCACGATCCCCACAATCCCACTGGAGAAGATACGGGATCAAGTGCTTCATGCCTGAAGCCAATTATGTGCAGGATATAACTCCAGGAATAAGTCCTAGAACCAATATGTAGGATTAATGGGTGGCAGAAATGGTGACAATTTAAATTGTTTAAAAATCCTTCTATTCTGCAATTATTCTATCTTAATACATTTATAAATTATAATTTGTGAACTCTCCACATCCATGGCTACATTAAAACAATCAAATTAATGGGTGTGTGTTATATATATGTGTGTGTGTATATATATATATATATATACTTAAATAAGGTTTATCCTTATTTAGTGCAAATAAAACTACAACCATTATATTTTGTAACGTCTATTATTTTATAATAATGATGTGTATGTTAAAGTCAGAAAATCTCAACAAGTAAAGGAAATGCTACCATTCTTTTTTTTCTTTAGAGATGGGGTCTTGCTATGTTGTGCAGGCTGGAGAACAGTGGCCATTCACTGGCACAATCATTGTGCACTACAGACACTACCAGGCTCAACCGATCTTCCCATCTCAGCTTCCCAAGTAGTTGGGGATACAGGTATGCACCACCATGCCTGACAATGTCATTAAACAATTTTTAAAGATGGAAAAGAAATATTTACTCATGAATTGAGCTAGGAACTAAATGAAGACCTTTGGGCACCTGGAATAAAGCTATAGTTAAGGCAGCATCTTCCTCTACATATAATGAAATGACTAAGAGAGTGAGGTCTAGCTTACATAATAGAAAAAAAATCAAACAAACAAAAAGCAACAGGAGCAACCCAACTCAATATCTCCATCAAGAAATCCATGGCTTTAAAAGGTATATCAAAAGCAAAGCTACTTTGTGGTAGAATAAGATTTTAATATGGATTTATTTGTGAAGGTTTTAAACATTGTACTTACTATATTTAGCATCTTCAATGATTACTCAGTTTGTAAAGTGCTTTGAGGTTATGAGATCACTAGTGAAGCTATCGGTTTCATTTAAAATAAATTCAACTAAACATTTCTCTCCTCACAGTATTTCCAGTCCATGGAAATCATTATCAGGGGATGTGGTGGAGAAAAAGAATAATAAGAAGAAAAAAACCCACTGCTGTCAGATTTTTTTTTTTTTTTTTACAAGTGGTAAACATGATTCTAACCTTTGTAATCTTACAAGGTTAAAGAGATGTTGACAAGACCAAAGAGTATCAACTAATTTGCCATACAGGAACATAACGAGGTAACACATGTCTCCATCCTTATAATATGGAACTACATTTGATTTTCCTGAAATATCACCAATAAGCTAAAAAGATACTGCTAAATTTGGGAGTAAGACAAGTTATAGTAAGGCTTTCTTTCCTATTGTCTTGGTGATTTATGAGGTAATTTTGAAATTGACTAGTGGATGGAACTCAACTGATTGAGGTATATGGCATCGTTTAATTGATACTATATCTCATGGAGTTGTAATTTTCATGGTATCTCAGGTGTTGGTTATTTAAGAAGTGCCACAGTGCTTAGAGCATCTAATAACATAGGATATTTCTGAGAAGAACCATATGTAAAGAAGCAAGATCGTATGAATAATGTCTCCCCTCACCACCAAAAAATATACAAATAAATAAGATTGCCAAAACTTTTAGGGAGGAAATTGCTTTCCTTAAATTGCTGTAGCAATATATCACCAATCTGACCTACCTTTACACCAAAACTGTTGATTGCTAGTATCAGAATTAACCAGATTACTCAAGAAATTTAAAACCAAGACCATACAATGTTTCAGAGGTATGTAATGATGGCATGTCTTTTGAAGTCTAGGTGAGCTGTCTATTTCTGCACAAATACATTCAGGGACTGTATGGTTTGAATTTGTGTCCCCACCCAAATCTCATGTCCAATTGTAATCCCCAGTGTTGGAGGAGGGGCCCTGTGGGAGGTGATCGAACCATAGGGGCAGATTCCCGCTTGCTTTTCTTGTGATAGTGAGTGAGTTCTCGTGAGATCTGATTGTTTAAAAGTGTGTAGCACCTCCCCTTTTGCTCTCTTCCTTTTGCTCCAGCCATTTGAGACTTCTCTTCTTCCTCTTCACCTTCTGCTGTGATTGTAAGCTTCCTGAGGCCTTTCCAGCCATGCTTCTAGTACAACTTGTAGAATCATGAGCCAATTAAACCTCTTCTGTTTATAAATTACCCAGTCTCAGGTAGGTCTTCATAGCAATGAGAGAATGGACTGATACAGGGGCTAACTTCTAAACAAAAATTAGCAGGATAAGTCTAGAAAGATTTTCTGAAGACAGTAAAAAAAAAATCCTAGTAATTATAAAAGATGATGCCAGAATTCCTTTTGCACATGGAAGGAAGAGGCAGATATCCATAAAGTACTTACAATATGGTCACCAATTGCTAGGTCCACTGGCATCTATTTTTAATTTAAAAATCATAACAGTAGTATGATGTGGAGATCAGTGTTTTATTTTGTAAATGAGGAAAACAAGATCCAGCAATTTAAAATAACTTGCTCACAATCGTACAGCTCTTAAGTAGCAGACCTAGGATTAAAATTAGGTTATCCTGGGTCCAAAATCTTAGGTTCTTTCACATATCCCATTCTTCCTATTGGGGCTAAGGTCATGCACTATATTTTGACACTGAAACATACGTTAATGCACAATCTGTGAGAGAGTATTCCTTTATATTAACATTATATTAATATTTATATTAGTGTGCATATTATATGCAGAAAACCTCAAGTCCAAAAGTATAAGTAAAAAAAAATAGAGATAATGTAAAATTATTCCTAATTTCCTTCATTAATCCATTGGAGATATGTAATTTATTAAACCCTCCTTAAGCCTAATATAATATTATTAGCCTATGTCCTTTTTTGATATGATAATTTCCATAATTTTCTACCTGTTAAATAAAGTGGGCTCCTTTTAATTTAAAAAAATCCTTTGAGCATCATGGGTGTTACCTGGAGTGGTAGCATAAGGAACGAGATCATGTTCTCCATCAATTTTCCCAATATTTCAGAGGCATTATCTTTTGTTAGTGCCCCAAGTCTGGGAAAGGGTCTAGTGTTGTTTGCACATAGAAGACTCCTTTCCTGCTAGATCTTTGCAGGTTCCCTCTCTCAGCCTTCTTCATCTCTTGGATAGGCAGTTCTCAAGGCTTCTCTGAAGCTTTCTGGACCAGATCCTTCTGCATCCCAAGAATGATTTCCAAATTGAGTCTTATTGTACAAATTTAAGGTGTCCATTTTCTTAAAGTCATGCAGGAAAGGCAGATAGGAATTCAAAATCTACTTTCTGATAACATGACCCTAGCTGTGATGGGTCCTGTTTCCACTAACATTCCTGCAAATAACCTCCCAGACCTTTCTTTCCATTTAAATGTACTAGGGAATGTGTGTTGGGAAAGAAGTCTAGACACATAGACACTGTATGGGAAATCCCAACTGCTGGATAATCTGAAGGTGTTACTCAGGTGTTAGGTTTAAGAAGAACTCGTAAAGGACTTCCCTGGGCCACTGAACTTTTCACCTTTACGTCAAACATCAGTGGTGTCGGCAAGCCTTTTGTGCATCGCACAGTCACTCCTATCTGGGCCTCAAGTGATGAAGGTGTTACACAATTCCATTAATCCAGCCAGGGTTCCCTACTGTGAGTCAGTTGAACTTTACTCCAGTGCTCACACAAAATAGCAAAATCGGTCACTAACAAGGGAGTTTACAGGCAGGGAAAACGTGGGATTAATAAGAAGAAACTTGACTGACCGGGTGTAATGGATACTGAATTGCAAACGGAATTGCAACAGGAGACTTAACTTCTCAGCCTGTCACAAAACTGGGCAAGTCTTTTTTGAACAAATAACATATTTTCAAAGGACGTTTTGGTACATAAGTGTGGAATAATGTGCATAAACTGCTTTGAAAGTGAAAACAACCTACAAATGTATCAGGATTATGTATTATCAGCATATAAAATGCTGTAACTCAAAGCAGGGTAGCAAAAGACAGAGAACTTTGGACCAGGGGTAAGGACACTGTGGTTCTAGTTGAGGCTGGGATGTTTGGACCAGCCTGTTAGAGGTTAAGTCACTTAACCACTTGGTGCCAGTGTCTCCTTATGCAAAAACAAGATCGTACTTAATGGCTCCAAGGGGCTGAACAGCTCTAAAAAGTTTGATTCTACAAAAGCATGAGGTAGCCCTGTCAAAATATATTTCAAATCTCTATCAGTAAAATCTGACTGTCAATAAATATATAATATATACTACTTAAACAGCAAGAAAAAAATAATGAAATTCAAGGAATTCATAATTTGTCAAAAGTCTTCTCTCATTGCAAGAATCACTCTGTTCAAAATTTGCCCTCTGTTGTCAGACAGATAATGTCTCTGTCTTAAGCTTATGATAAAGTCCTAAGCTTACAATTTCTTAAAATTTTCCATAGGCTTGCCTTCTGTCAAATACTTCAAAATACCAAACTTGAGAGAATTTTAGAATCCAATTATTTCCTACTTTTCTTAAGACTTAATATTTTATATATGTCTTCTAGCATGGCCTCTGTGTTCATTTTTTTTCCCTCCCTTTTCTTAGTTCTTTTGGGAAAAGCAAGTAGCTTGAAAAGAGAGGGCAGTACCTCAGTCCTGGCCTTTTATAGAAACTTAGCATCTCTTCAATTATATCCACATAGCACCCTCTACTGCTTCAGGGGGAAAGAAAGATTTGCAACTGCTCAACACTAGAATACAGCCAAGAATGTCACCCTGCCCAGCTATAAAATAACAGGTAGGAATCTCCTTCATTTGTCATCTCAATAGCATTCCTTTAAAAGAGCACAGTTAGGGTGGGGAGATATTTTTATCTGTTTTATCCTTGCATTTGCTCTGCTTTATTTCTGTTTTGTCTTTGTGTATGTTCTGTGATTTCGAGTGAGGAGTGCTTGCAATTTCTAACCCTCGTGCCAAAACAATTGCAAGTAATATTAGGAGTAACTAGATAATAGAAATAAACACATCTGAGGCCTCTGCAGTAAATCTCAATCAAGAACTCAAGGAGAGAAGATTGCAGCTCTCAGGGTGCAAAGCCTCTGATACCTTTAACAGAAAACTTCTGCATAGCATGAGAAAATTCTTCTTCCTCAGTTTTGTTTCAATGATGCCTATGTTCTGATTGTGATCCCAAAAGTAAGAAACAGATTTTCTAAAAATATAGATCTCCATCTATTCTCATGCACTTTCTCCTGAGTGTCTTGTTTAGCAGGGCCAGTAAGTTATTAAAAACCAAATCAGAACCCTGGGAAATGTAATTTATTTCCTATGGACTTGTAAGCAAAGATGCTTCAAAAGCAAGATGTTCCCTCTTCTTCTCTGGATCTGTTTCTATTTTTCCCACTGAGATAACAGGTTTATAGTATTCAGTAGAGGGGAGACTCATCATTCCCAGGAAAGTCTGCTAAATCATGGAGAGAACATATACATTTAACATCAAAAAATATCTAGTCTAGAGTTTAATTTTAGACAGAATTTACTGCTTTGGACAAACAATATATAATTTCCCTAACTCAGACCAGAGACCTGCTTTTCACAAACCTTACCACTCTATTCATTGAAGGACAGGAGAAAATACTTCCTCAGGAATATTCTAGAGACTTCTCTCTGAAAGTAGCTATTCCACCACAAGCCTACACAGTCCCTTTCAAGTACTATCTCAGCTGATTCCATTAATTCATTTAAATTTCCTAATGTGTTTTATTTTATTTTATTTTATTTTTTATTTTTGGTGCTGACAGTCAGAACACATCCTAATGTGTCTTGAAAGAGGACACCTGTTAATTGCAATGCATCAGTGATGAGTGAAGTTTTACACCGAGGATCAAGGCGAGGTAAAGAAAAGGGAATGCTGGAGTTGCAATCTTAGCAGAGGAAGCTTTCATCACATTGCTCTTACAAACAATAGCCTGTACGAAAAGGAGAAGGGAGCTACTGTCTCCTCCAAGTTCGAAACGAGAGAGAGAAGATTTGCTTCCTGGCACAACTATACTTCAAGGAACATGCATCTGTCAAGAACCAGGAATCCTTAGGATTCTTTTCTTTTTCTTCTTTCTTTCTTTCTTTCTTTCTGTCTTTCTTTCTTTCTTTCTTTCTTTCTTTCTTTTTTTTTTTTTTTTTTTTTTCAGAGTCTCGCTCTGTCACCAGTCTGGAGTGCAGTGGCACGATCTTGGCTCACCGCACCCTCCGCCTCCCAGGTTCAAGTGTTTCTCCTGTCTCAGCCTCCTGAGTAGCTGGGACTACAGGCATGCGCCACCACGCCCAGCTAATTTTTGTGTTTTTAGTAGAGACGGGGTTTCACCATGTTGGCCAGACTGGTCTTGATCTCTTGACTTCCTGATCTGCCCACCTCGGCCTCCCAAAGTGTTGGAATTACAGGTGTGAGCCACCGTGCCTGGCCCCTTAGGATTCTTTAAGCCCCAAGTGTAGATTCCTTCATGGAGTTTTTAGATACATGAATGTTGCTGCACTTTCACATCCTGAATAGCCAAGACAAACACAGTTTTCATGTTCTTATTTGTTTGTTTTTCTTCACCCTGCCCTCAGATATCACGTATTTGTATTCTAACATTTTTGTGTAGGTTAATTGTCTTCTTTCAGTTGGGAAGACAAGATTCACAATTTCTGTTCCTTTCTATATACTCCATTGCCTAGCAAAATACAGGGTACATGAAGGCTGCTTAGTATTAAATAAAAATATAAATGAAATAACACATAGAAAGTACTTGGCCCAATGGCAAGCATTAATTGTTTCGTATGTGTTTTTTTTTTCCTCTGTGATGTTCATATCAGGTCCCTGCCAGTCTGCTGGACATTGCGACCTACACAAGGGCTCACTCATTTTATAGGTATGAGTAGACACACAGCACGTGGAGCTGCACCATTTCACAGATATTTTGGGGTTGCCTAGAAGGTCAGATTTCATGTTAGGTAACAGATTCAATGGTAAACAAGACCATTGGATCTTTTCAAAGCCTTTATATTCTAGGAGAGAAACACAGCTGAAAAACTGGCATTTCTGATAGACAGTGAAGCAAAGTTGGGTGAGTGTGCATATGTTTATTGCAGCACTAGTCACAATAGCAAAGACATGCAGCCAACCCAAATGCCCATTAATGATAGACTGGATAAAGACAATGTGGTACATACATACTATAGAATACTATGTAGCCCTAAAAAGGAATGAGATCCAGACCTTTGCAGGGACATGGATGAAGCTGGAAGACACCATCCTCAGCAAACTAACACAGGAACAGAAAATCAAACACAGCATGTTCTTACTCATAAGTGGTAGCTGAACAATGAGAACACATGGGCACAGGGAGGGGAACAACACACACCGAGACCTGTCAGGGGGGTGGGCGGAGGGAAAGCACCATGACAACAAATAGCTAATGCATGTGGGGCTTAATACCTAGGTGACGGGTTGATAGGGGCAGCAAAACACCATGGCACAGGTTTACCTGTGTAACAAGCCTGCATGTCCTGCACATGTATCCCAGAACTTAAAATAAAATAAAACTTAAAAAAGAAAAAGTTGGGTGGGTGTGAACACAGAACACAGGGTGTTGTGAGAGCTTAGAGGAGGGTCTGCAGGTAGAAAGTCAAGAAGAGCTTCTTGGAGGAGGTGACATCCACAGTGAAAGCAGAACAGAGTCAGAATTACCCTGGTAGTGGTGAAAAATGGTCACCCCTAGCAGAGAGAGCAGAAGCTCCGAGGCTCAGAACAGAGAGGACAGTGTTTGGTGGAACAACAGGCATCACTGGGGCACAGAGATGGGGAATGATTATGGAAGAGGCTGGGGTGGAAATGCACATGGAAACAAGGCTGTACGGACAGCTGTAAGGACCTCTTGGTGCTCATGAAAAGATATAGCCATTCCTCAGACTGCAGGGAGGAAATGTGCCCCCTTCCTTGTCTTTCAGACTTTTGGCATTTCCATTATGAAGGGTGAGTAAGAAGGAGCAAGGAAGTAATGAATCTCTTCAGAAAGACCAACATGACAAAGAATGTTCTACCAGTGGGAAGCATACGCAAGGAGAAATTGTGCAGAGTAATTGTTTACTTCTGTATTACAGAACAACTTTGTAGAGGTCATTAGGCTTATTGCTGGAGCCAACCAAAGAGGGTAATAGCACATCTACTTACATCTTCGTGGGAGAACCGCCATTCCCTAGGTTATCTGAACAGCATCGCATCAGCGCAATGCTAACCAAGCATAGACTTTCCTAGCTGTAAAAAAGCTTTAGACATCCATGTTTCCACTTTAGTGGTAAGGGAACTGCAAGTTACAAAGCTTTTGTAAGCATAGCTGGGGTGTGAAGCCAGAACATTTGACTCCTGGTCCAAGACTCTTTCCAAAACACCATCGTGCCACTGTGCCCTGAAGAAGGATTTTTTTTTTTGCCACTTAACAGCTAGTCTACATGGCCCAGAATAAAGCAAAAACTAAGCATATGATGAATTTGCTGACTAAATGCAACCAAACAGAGGTAAGGATTTATTAATCTTCAAATGATCCAATTTGTCTCTTGCCATGAGATGATGCATATTACAAATATTGCAAGAAAAAAAGTTGATTAAGGGTAGTTAACATGACCTGATCAGCACTGGGAGGTGCCCAAAGTAGTGTCTGCTTGTTTAGAAAGAATGTAAAACATTTGTATTTTATTTAAAATACAAAAATTGATATCAGTTTTGTAAAAGAAAGGGTGTATGTATAAATATGCCTACATAACCAGACATGCATTAGAGATACATATGCTCAGAGAGAAGAGAAACTTAAAAGAGACGAATAGACTAAAATTGTAATAGAAACAACTTTCTCTGGGATTTGGGGGCTTTATGATCTCTTTAAAATAATTTACCAGTTTTACAGTACAATCAGAAATATATATGTGTTTAAATATGCATATGTGTTAAAAATATACATATGTGTTAAAAATTGGATGCGACAACTCCCTGTTTAAAGGAACAAGCACATCTTGAAGTGGTCCCTGGGACCTAGCATTTCCTTGTTATTGTCAGACAAGGCCCCAGCTCATACTTCAGTGTCGTTACTGAGTTTCAGTTGGTGGCAAAAGACATGGCTCCTTGTGAATGTAAATTTGAGATACTTTTTTCAAAAGATTAAGACGCTTTGGGATTTTCAGAGGACTCTTTATTTATAATGCACCTAATTTCTACCAAGAAATGCATGACTGTGTGGAGTCAAGCCATTCTGGAACAGCTGACTAGTGGCAAACAAGCCATATGCTACTAATGACAAAAGGGGGTTTCAGGTCACACCGAAGGTAGTGAGAACAATAGAAGCTGCCTCCGAAAAAGGTTACTCCTATGATTCCATTCCCAACATCTATAGCAATATCAGCTCTTAGAACTTAAGTCTTTATACTGTGATGCTGAAATACAGAATTTCCTAAATCATGCGAATATATATCTATATATGCATATATATATATACACACACACACACATACATACACACACACATATATGTGATGGAATCTCACTCTGTTGCCCAGGCTGGAGGCTGGAGTGAAGTGGTACAATCTCAGCTCACTGAAACCTCTGCTATCTGGGTTCAAGCAATTCTCCGGCCCCAGCCTCCTGAGTAGCTGGGATTACAGGCACCCACCACCACATCTGGCTAACTTTTGTATTTTTGGTAGAGACAGGGTTTCACCATGGTGACCAGGCTGGTCTCAAACTCCTGACGTCAAGTGATCTGCCCACCTCTGCCTCCCAGAGTGCTGGGATTACAGGTGTGAGCCACTATGCCCAGCTAAATAGATTTTAATGAAACAACATAATCCAAAAGGAAGGAAGGAAGGCAAATGGAAGGAAGGAAGGAAGGAAGGAAGGAAGGAAGGAAGGAAGGAAGGAAGGAAGGAAGGAAGGAGGGAAGGAGGGAAGGAGGGAAGGAGGGAAGGAGGGAGGGAGACAGAGAGGGAAGGTTGGTTGGTTTCACTCCTAGGAGGTTGGCAAATTTTTGAAACAAATTATTAAGGATCACTGTACCATGGATGAAAAGCATCCTTAGCAGGTGGGAGGCTGTCCTAATGGAACAAGACAGTCTCTTGTGGGAATGGAGTCACACAGGGCTGCCCTGGCCCAGTGGCACAGAGCAAATGGCACAAACCTCACCTCCCTTGTGGTATCATGAATGCCTTCTTGCTCTGTGAGTATGCCTAGGTTAACTTGCAGAGGGACTGTTTGAAGCTCTGAGAAAAAGTCACAGGGCTGGGCGTGGAGGTTCATGCCTGTAATTCCAGCACTTTGGGAGACTGAGGCAGGTGGATCACTTGAGGTCAGGAGTTTGAGACCATCCTGGCCAATATGGTGAAACCCCATCTCTACTATATTAAAAAAAAAAAAAATTAGCTAGGCGCGGTGGCTTGTGCGTGTAGTCCCACCTACTCAGGAGGCTGAGGCTGGATAATCGCTTGAGCCCAGGAGGAGGAGGATGCAGTGAGCCGAGATCATGCCATTTCTCTCTAGGCTGGGAGACAGCGAAACTCTGTCTCAAAAAAAAAAAAAAAAAAAAATAAAAAAAAAAAAAAAAAAAAAAAAAAAAAAAAAAAAAAAAGTCAAAGAATGAATGTAGGGCTCCACTACATCATGTTCTAGAAAGACACATTTGAGCTTTAGAAAGTACCACAGTTTTCTTCCAATTACTCATTACTGCCCCACCTTGTGGCCTTGCCATGGGACGGTTCCTCAACACATCTCAGTGTAAACAGGTTGAGCAAACACTGCATGGATTATCTATGAAATAGAGCAAAAAGAAATCAGATGTAATTTCAAGTTTAGGAAGTTTTAAAAGTTGGGCACAGGCCAGTAGAAAATGAAGCAAGAGGAGAGACTCAGTACTGCATGTTGAATTGAAATGACTTTAAGCTTTCCTCTCTACTGGGCAGCCACGTACCTTGGAAAAGGCAATTTTCCTGTGTGGAAAAGCAGCACGGCTCTGGGCCCTACTGAAACAGAGGCAGGCATTATGCTAGGTTCGGGGGATGCAAAGAAAAAATCTATTCAGCAAGCAGAGCCCTAGTGATTTCTGTAAAACGTAAATCACGTCTTCCAACTCCCTGCTTAGAACTGTCCCAAGGTTTCCCATCAGGTAAAGAATAAACAACTTTTCCTGTGACCCTCAGGCCCTGTATTTTCTAAGTGTGACTTTTGCTGGGACATGGTCTTCACCAGTCACATGGCTTATTCTAGGTTTTTGAGCTCACAGTCCTCATTCTTCTTCTAGGGCCTTGTGCTTGCATTTCCTCCAACTCAGACATTCCATGCCCAGATCCTCACGAACTGCTTCTTGCATTTGAACTCTCAGCTTCAGCCATCTCTTTGGTATAGCTTTGCCTGATCATCCAGTCTAAATCAGCAGGTGCTCTTCTTCCCATGGACATATTTTCATCTTATCGGTAGCACTTAACTTGCTAGATTATTGATTTCCCTTTTAATCTGTCTCCTCCGCCAGAACGCATACACCTGTACAACAGGAATCTTATCTGTCTTGTTCACCACCTTATCTTCAGTCCCTAAAACAGTGCCTGGAATGTAAAAAGAATCCAATACATCTTGTTGAATGAATGAATGAGTGAATGAGTGAAGGGCATAGTCATTTCCCCTGAGTGCCAGACTGATACTACATAGTAGAACAAAGGAAAGTGCTAGCACAGAGTAATACCCAGGGTGATCTATGAACACGGAAGAGGAATAATGAACCCAAGAGGTATTTAGGAAGACCATGCAGAGAGGAGGACACCTGTGCTAAATTCCCATGGGTAGAATTAGTTGAGTGAGCCAAGATGTTCCAGGTAGAAGGAACAGTATGAGCTAAAACACGAAATATGAAACAGCAAGCATGTGAGGGGGAAGAAGTCCAAGCTTGGTCGGGGCATAAAGTGAAGTGCTCAAGAAGATACGTGTCATGGAGAATCTTGGACATCAAGCTGAGAAGCCTGGACTTTCAACTGAGATGAAGTGGTTTAAAGCGACAGAAGTTAGCCAGTCCCCAAAATCAAGAATAGACATGACTATTATTTACTTTTATTCCCGTGCTCATTCTCTTTACTTTGTTCCTTCTAATTCTTAGACTTTTCCTTCATTCTCACTGAATGGGTTCTATAAAACCAGTCACCAGACATCAGTGAAGAAATTCAGCATGCTGTATGGTAAGTTGCCCAGCATCTATGTTGGCTTATTTATTTATTTGGCCTCCAATAAAGACACTAAGTCTATGGCAAGGTCCGTCTGAACCCTAAATTTCCTCAGAAATGAGGTAGGCACTTACTTTCCTTGCATATTGTGTGGGATTGATAATCCCTTCCAGTACCTTCCACTGATACAGAGCTTGAAAGCGACATGATTCAACACTATGCCTTTTCTGTGCCCTGGAAGAGCTGCCAAATATTTGAGAAAGAATCAGCTCATGAATAGGATATCAGATCAAACTTTTGTTGAAACAAGTTCTTTTTTCTATGCATTCCATTCAAAACAACAAAACCAAAGATCCAACCCGTCATATATTATCTAAAAATTATTCACAAAATATTTGCCTTGTTTGAGGGCATTAGCAACAAGCTGCTTGTCCTTTTTCTCCTCCTCCTATTCTTTCCATTCATGAAAATGGTGATTCATAGCAGTGCCCTGCAGAGAGCGGGCACTGGCCACTCCTGAGGCAGCCCACCTCTGCCGTGCGCGTGTGGGAAAAAAGCCCTGCAGTGAATCAAGTTCATTGAGCAAAATCTAGGGGAAAATATTTGTCTGGAAATCTAACACGCCTCTCTCTGTGCTTGTCTGGACAGAACTAGGGTGGACTTAACATTTTTTTCCTTTTGTCAGAAATGTGTGTAGAAAATTGCATATTTTGCAAAAGAGTGTCACGGGGTGGGAGGGGAATTTGGGGATTTTAAGCTTCATTGGAACAAAGACACAAAGTAAGCTGATAATGTATTCTGAACTTAGCAAGCGTAGTTCTCTGGAAGACAGAAATGATTCAACAATATCTATGCATAAGAGAGGAAGTCCATCATACTGCTGAGCTTCAAGTTGTTGGAAAAGGTATTTAAAGAAAAGAAAATGATAGGGTATAACTGTAGGAGAGCCAGTGATCACCCCAATCCTCCTTTTAGCTCTTAGTGGGCTCTTCAGCTGGACCTAGAAACCAAATCAACACCAGGCAGATTAACAACAGAAAAGTACACACATTTGATTAATTTCATATGTACATGAAGATCTTCACAAGACAGTGAAGTCTGAAGAAGGGGTTTTATATTTTAGACAATGAATGATACATTTGAGAAGAAATGAGAGCAAAAGAAAATCTGGCCAGGGCAGTACATTTTCTAGGGGAGTCACTAGGAGATATTTGGGGTGGGGGGTGTAAAACCACAGGCAGATAAGCGTTACTTTGTTAAGTGTATATATCAGGTCCAGTGTAGCCTCCAATTCCAAGTCTCTGGTAGTTAGGGCTATTTTCTCGCCCTGGTGTGGTGAGGGTAGCCCTCCCAGAGGAATCTTTATGGTGTGCTATATGCAGGAAGAGACAAGCCAGCTTTCCCTTTCTGAAACTACACTGTCTCCAGTGTTTTCAACTTGAAATACTCAATATACCAATCTGCCATATTTTGGGATGACACTTCCTTCACTCCTTCATAACCTACACATCAGCAGTCAAGAAGGCAGCCATCAGAAAAAATAAATAAAATTGAAAACTGGGAGACTCAAGGCACCACAGTCAAATGCGGCAAAGCTGTCTTCGGTGAGGTGTGATGGAGAGAGATCTCCCCAGGCCATAGAGAAAGGAACGAATAGTGTTGTCTATTCAACCAGGCCATCAGCATACTGTAAGACATAGGCTCCCACTTTACAGACATCATTCTCCTACAAAGTGACATCGTAGCACCAATTTTCCCACTTTTTTAATTGGTCTTTATTGCCATGTCCACAAGAGAATGGCTTGCATCTGAACACTTCATTTGTAAAGGCCAGGGACACATTTTGTGGTGGTAGCTACATAGGGAAGATCATAAGCAACAGTCCAGCACACATGTGGAGTTAAAACAGAAAGAAGGATGGAAGAGAGGCACCAAGCCCAACATCATGCTTTGATGCTCTTGTTGGGTTTAGACACGTAAAAGACCCAGTAAAAGTGCTGAGTTGTGGAAATAATAGGTTGTCCTTGTATTTAAGGGAAGGAAAAGCTACAAAGACATAACAATGAGCAAAGCTGGTGGTTGGGATCAGAGAATGTATGAATAATCAATATCTGGCAGAGAAGAGGATGAGATAGTGTCTAAGATAGAACATGTTTTGGAGACAACAATCAGTAAATTCAGATATATGAAAGAGCAGAGTTAAACAACGCATGGCAGCTCATATGGATGCCTTAATAAAGACAATGGAATGATGAAAGTCTAGTGAATTTTAAAGATTACTGTGGCCACAAATCAGTTAGAGTCTTGGAAAGTGAAGGATTCTAAATGTATTGATGTTTATTAAGTTGGAGAATAAGAGAATCTAAGCAGAAACCATCAAGTTTCCTAGTTAGAAATGCCCGCTGGAAAAGTCAAACCCAAGGTTAAAAGCAGAAAACAGAGACACCCTAGAAAGAAATGGGAGTGGGTGAGTGCAGCGTGGTTCCCGTTTTCCAATAGAGATTACAAATGTGGCCTCACCCAGTGTGGTCAGGGTTCACTGGCTGAGCAGCCCTGATAGCCTTCATCTATCTGTGAAAAGTTCTGAGGCTGGGGAGGGTTTGTGATCAATGTTGGAGAGGTTGCACAATTTGCACTGAAGTTTCTAATGGTATTAGAGACCGTCTAGGGAGCCATGTCAGATGGAGACAGAGAGACAGGTTCTGAGAGGTAACAAAATGAGTGAGTGGCAAGAGTACCCTGCAGCCACGCTCACTGCTTTCACCACCACTTCTACCACACCTACCTGTGTGTGCATCCAACCTACCCTCAAAGCCTGTAGCAATCTAGACTGTTCTTGAGGAGTCAACTAGTCGATCATCCTCATCTCACAGATTAAAATACACACACACACACACACACACACACNTCCTGAGGCAGCCCACCTCTGCCGTGCGCGTGTGGGAAAAAAGCCCTGCAGTGAATCAAGTTCATTGAGCAAAATCTAGGGGAAAATATTTGTCTGGAAATCTAACACGCCTCTCTCTGTGCTTGTCTGGACAGAACTAGGGTGGACTTAACATTTTTTTCCTTTTTGTCAGAAATGTGTGTAGAAAATTGCATATTTTTGCAAAAGAGTGTCACGGGGTGGGAGGGGGAATTTGGGGGATTTTTAAGCTTCATTGGAACAAAGACACAAAGTAAGCTGATAATGTATTCTGAACTTAGCAAGCGTAGTTCTCTGGAAGACAGAAATGATTCAACAATATCTATGCATAAGAGAGGAAGTCCATCATACTGCTGAGCTTCAAGTTGTTGGAAAAGGTATTTAAAGAAAAGAAAATGATAGGGTATAACTGTAGGAGAGCCAGTGATCACCCCCAATCCTCCTTTTAGCTCTTAGTGGGCTCTTCAGCTGGACCTAGAAACCAAATCAACACCAGGCAGATTAACAACAGAAAAGTACACACATTTGATTAATTTCATATGTACATGAAGATCTTCACAAGACAGTGAAGTCTGAAGAAGGGGTTTTTATATTTTTAGACAATGAATGATACATTTGAGAAGAAATGAGAGCAAAAAGAAAATCTGGCCAGGGCAGTACATTTTCTAGGGGAGTCACTAGGAGATATTTGGGGTGGGGGGTGTAAAACCACAGGCAGATAAGCGTTACTTTGTTAAGTGTATATATCAGGTCCAGTGTAGCCTCCAATTCCAAGTCTCTGGTAGTTAGGGCTATTTTCTCGCCCTGGTGTGGTGAGGGTAGCCCTCCCAGAGGAATCTTTATGGTGTGCTATATGCAGGAAGAGACAAGCCAGCTTTCCCTTTCTGAAACTACACTGTCTCCAGTGTTTTCAACTTGAAATACTCAATATACCAATCTGCCATATTTTGGGATGACACTTCCTTCACTCCTTCATAACCTACACATCAGCAGTCAAGAAGGCAGCCATCAGAAAAAATAAATAAAAATTGAAAACTGGGAGACTCAAGGCACCACAGTCAAATGCGGCAAAGCTGTCTTCGGTGAGGTGTGATGGAGAGAGATCTCCCCAGGCCATAGAGAAAGGAACGAATAGTGTTGTCTATTCAACCAGGCCATCAGCATACTGTAAGACATAGGCTCCCACTTTACAGACATCATTCTCCTACAAAGTGACATCGTAGCACCAATTTTCCCACTTTTTTAATTGGTCTTTATTGCCATGTCCACAAGAGAATGGCTTGCATCTGAACACTTCATTTGTAAAGGCCAGGGACACATTTTTGTGGTGGTAGCTACATAGGGAAGATCATAAGCAACAGTCCAGCACACATGTGGAGTTAAAAACAGAAAGAAGGATGGAAGAGAGGCACCAAGCCCAACATCATGCTTTGATGCTCTTGTTGGGTTTAGACACGTAAAAGACCCAGTAAAAAGTGCTGAGTTGTGGAAATAATAGGTTGTCCTTGTATTTAAGGGAAGGAAAAGCTACAAAGACATAACAATGAGCAAAGCTGGTGGTTGGGATCAGAGAATGTATGAATAATCAATATCTGGCAGAGAAGAGGATGAGATAGTGTCTAAGATAGAACATGTTTTGGAGACAACAATCAGTAAATTCAGATATATGAAAGAGCAGAGTTAAACAACGCATGGCAGCTCATATGGATGCCTTAATAAAGACAATGGAATGATGAAAGTCTAGTGAATTTTAAAGATTACTGTGGCCACAAATCAGTTAGAGTCTTGGAAAGTGAAGGATTCTCAATGTATTGATGTTTATTAAGTTGGAGAATAAGAGAATCTAAGCAGAAACCATCAAGTTTCCTAGTTAGAAATGCCCGCTGGAAAAAGTCAAACCCAAGGTTAAAAGCAGAAAAACAGAGACACCCTAGAAAGAAATGGGAGTGGGTGAGTGCAGCGTGGTTCCCGTTTTCCAATAGAGATTACAAATGTGGCCTCACCCAGTGTGGTCAGGGTTCACTGGCTGAGCAGCCCTGATAGCCTTCATCTATCTGTGAAAAGTTCTGAGGCTGGGGAGGGTTTGTGATCAATGTTGGAGAGGTTGCACAATTTGCACTGAAGTTTCTAATGGTATTAGAGACCGTCTAGGGAGCCATGTCAGATGGAGACAGAGAGACAGGTTCTGAGAGGTAACAAAAATGAGTGAGTGGCAAGAGTACCCTGCAGCCACGCTCACTGCTTTCACCACCACTTCTACCACACCTACCTGTGTGTGCATCCAACCTACCCTCAAAGCCTGTAGCAATCTAGACTGTTCTTGAGGAGTCAACTAGTCGATCATCCTCATCTCACAGATTAAAAATACACACACACACACACACACACACACACACACACACACACACCTGGGTGACCATAGGGCCATTTTCACAGGGTGGGAAATGGCACAGCTAGTTCTGGTAATCCCTAGCCCCACACTTTCACATATAAAGTTACCATTTTTATTTAAAATCAATTGGTTTTAAGTTGCAACATTCTAAGACAAACACCTCTGAACCACAAAGGAAGGATGACTATTCAGTATTTCGGAGAGGTGTGGCTGCTTGTTTTCTCTTTGCTGACTAACTTGCACGTTCTGACTGTACACATTCCAGAAAATGCCTGAGGCCCCAGATTTTCAGGAGAACCACCCTTTTTCCATGTCTAATTAGCTACATCTAGTCTTTTGATTTACATCAAGGAGTGGTTCTTTTCTGTTAGCCAGATTGTGCCTGCTCTCTGGTTTTCCTCTCTGGGATAAAGAGGGTCTCCTTTAGATGTTATTTCCATAGAGTGGTTTCCTTTTGCCATGATTTATCAATGGATTCCATAAGGGGAAGTTGACTACATATGGGCGGCTTAAGATACTTTAACAAAACCAAAAATGTGCACTGGGAAGTACCATCACTTAGTAAATGCTCCCCAAAGCATAAGGATATCTGGACCACCTCCTTATTTGGGAAGTGAGAGCAATGTTTTTTAATGTCTCAAAAGCTGCCCCTTATTAAAAACCTGCTAGGGATTAAAATTTCAATTAAATTTAAGTTGTAAAAGCAAAAGGATGCTCTAGAAATATAAGTGATAAAACCCCAGACCACGAATCACTGGATTTGGTTCTTTGATGAATGGCTCCTCTTTTGTAGCATTTTCAATCAATCAATTAATTAATATTTGGCCCAGCAAAAAAAAAATTCATCGGAAAATGAACAAGATCACAAAATACGGAGCAACTTCACTCCTCCTTTCTCCATTACTGGAAAAAGTAACCTCGTCCTAACATTTATGTCAACTTTAAAATACAGAGTCAAGGCTTTTGAGAGGCAGATTCAGAATTAAATGGAGAGAGAGGGAGAAAGCATCATATAATGTATTTGCAGTCATAACTTTTCAATAAACCACAGTGTCATTTGTCCAGTTCTCTGGTGTCCAGACTCAACAAAGCCCTGAGTCCATTAATTTCAATGGGGCCTTTCTGGGAAAGCAGTTGATACCCAGCTGGTAACTCACTATAATGGATCAAACTCAAGAAGAAAGTTCTGATTTAATTAAGTTGTGAGTTTCCTTAGGGCCCATTCGAATGCTAACAAGTAGTTAAATTCTTTCCCTGTGAATAAATCATGATTGTGAATTTTTTCTTAAGGAGATTTACCCAGGGTTGATGCAGAAAGAAACTGGCCTGGGCTTTTCTTTTGCCTGTTAAATGCACCTTTTCCAGTATAGAATGTGGTTTGAGTCATCTCAAGTGAATTCACATTGGTGACAGACATTTACAAATGCACACTCTCATGACTCATTATGGCCATCTATAGCAAAGAATTGGAAAGTAAATGGTGAAATGGAAACTTCCTGTTTTTAAACTTGCTGAGGGGAGTTAAGGGTCATTTTATTAATATTTATTGAACACAGGCACTCTGCTAAGAGACTTGAGCTACATTATGTTGGTTCATTTCCACAAAAATACTCTTAACTATCATTCTCTGTATTTTACAATGGAAAGAAAAGAGACTCAGAGAAGTAAAATAATTTGCCAAATATCACACAGCCAACAGGCTTGGGATGAGAACCAAAGACTGCCTCATGATTTTTTTTACTATACACTTGTCTTTATCCATTACACATTGGCAATGCAAGAACTTGAACATGCACGTCACTTTGGGAAGAAGTCTTATTTACTAACTACAAAAAATGAGCTTAAGATAATATCCCTTGGACCAAAGCACAGTATTTAGAGAATCAGCAAGTGCAAGGACTATAAAGTTTGTCCCTACAAAAAGGTGACTGGGTGAGCATCCCGTGAGACCTACTTTTGTCAAAATGATGAACAGCACTGGGGCAAACCAAGGCTGGTGAAGAGACAAAGCTAAGTGAATTCTAAGGAATTTAAACATCACCCCAGACTGGAAGATACACACGGCAATCCTTCCTGTCACTTATTTGTGTATTTCTCTTTAAATGAGTTTGAAACTCTTCAGCACTAGACTAATTAGGATACTTTTGAGAGTAAGAAAGTAGACTAAATATGAAGATTGTATTTTTTTTTTTTTAAGAATTCATCTGGTGAACAACTTTCTGGTTTTATTACATTAGTGTATCTATAAAATATTCTATGCTATGCTAGAGTTATTTCTAAAATGTAAAATAACACATAGCTTTATTCACTAAACCAAAATTCTTCATAAATTAATCTGAATATTTAAAATAGGGTAGAATGCAACTACTTTAATCAATTTTTTTAAAGTTTTATCTGTCTTTAATAGCGTATCACTAGTATTTTTCAAAGGAAAAGCATTTAAAAAATACAGTCTTATTTGAAACATTTTTCCACAGGATTACCTACAATTCTCTTCAAAAGTGGCATGATATGGTTAATATGTATAAAATTAGTGACAAAATTAATTCATTCTTATCTTACTCAATAATAACTTTTATTTTTTTTTTTTATATTATTTTATGTATTATCGGAGACAGAGTCTCTCTGTGTCGCCCAGGGCTTGGAGTGCAGTGGCATGATCTTGCTCACTGCAAACCTCTGCCTCCTGGTTCCAAAGATTCTCAGCCTCCCTAGCAGCTAGAATTACAGGTGTGTGCTACCATGCCCGGCTAATTTTTGTATTTTAGTAGAGACGGATTCTCTCCATGTTGGCCAGGCTTGGTCTCGAACTCCTGTCCTTAAGTGATCTGCCCACTTTAGCCTCCCAAATTAATCGTACCTGGGATTCCAGTGTGGGAGCCCAACCACACCCTGGCCAATATTAAACTTTTAAAGACTAACTCTCCCACAGGACCAAGGTACTTAACAAGCTCAGAGCCTTGTGCTAAATGGAAAAATATTTTCAATTCAATTATTTAGTATCAAAATTTTCCAGCCCCAAGTATTTTATTTATTTACTAAGAATACTTTTCATTTAACAATATTTTGAAAGTCAAAATCATCAATAAACTGTCTTTAGGATTTTTTTTTTTGAATGTGTTACTAAGTCTTTTCAATTTCATTATATCAGGTTCTATATACATTTTATTCAATTAAAAATTGAAACTTCATCAAACTATTATTTTCCACAAACTGAATATTTCAAAACACAATTGGAGTTTCAGAATACATTATTTTATAATATTTGAGGCTTTATTCTTACAATTCTTTAGTTTCTCCCTTGCCTTTGCAGATACATATCCATGCCTTCCTATTTTCATAATTTTGTTTGCAAAAATTGCATTTTGATAAAAGCTTGGAAATCTTTAACTTTTACTGTTCCATTACATTGGTACTTTGATTGAAAGACTTCATAGATGATTTTAAAACAATTAATTCAGGCAAAAATGAAAGACTGTCATGAAAACTTCGTACTATTGTAGGACACCAGCAGAATTTTAAAATCACAGGTAGGATTAAACTCTCAAACGTTTCAAAATCCAACTGAAGAAAGGCAGCAGAGAGAAAAGTGAATCCTGATATTCTGAATTTTTTTTGTAGTCAACATTTACCTTCCTAACAAAATTTTACAGTGCAAGACCATCCAACTTGTATATGCACATATTTCTATTTCAAAAATTTGAAACTTACAGCTTTTATTTTAATTGGGATGCTATCAAAACTTATTTGGATGTAAGTATGAATTATACGTACATAAAAACTATTTCCAAGTAAATTTCTTTTCTTTAAATTTCAGAGTGTTAGGTTTCTTCATGATGCAGTACTCCACCAAAAATTGTGTTAATATTACACAAATGCTAGAAATACAGGTTAAATATTAACTGAATTTAAAATAGTATGAATAATACATTCAACAGAATTAACTTCAAAAAGCTTTAGTTTCTTCCTGTGAATTGGATGAGAAAACGAAATCATTACAAGAATAAACTGGAGTGATTTTCTATTTGGAACATCTGATGACATTGAAATAACACTGGCACCATTCTCTGTTTTAAAAGTTCTTCTGCTAACGGTGCTGGCACTTTAACAGGTGTCATTTCATTGTGGGATGTGCACAAGAAATCATGAAATTGCCAATGTGCTAACTTAATTTCAAAGAGCAATCATCTGATCTAAATAAAAAGTCGTGCTTCCAAGTATGTTCTGTAGCTCCACCTTCTACAGTTGTGTGTGTGGAGTCATTTTAAGACACTCTATTTTTCTGGGGTTTTTTGTTTTGTTTTGTTTTGTTTTTTATGTTTTAACTTTTGAAGTAGATCCTGATGCTTCTTCAGCATATGTGTGGCTTCTGAATGTTAATTCATTATATCCCCATAGTAAATGGCAACAAGTGTTTTGTATAAGTTACATGTTTGTCTTTTCCTTTCTTTTCTTTTAGGCGGAGTTTCTCTTCTTTTTGCCCCAAGCTGGAGTGCAATGGTGCAATTTCAGCTCAGTTCACTACCAGTTCTGCCTCCTAGGTTCAAGTGACTCTCCTGCCTCAGCCTTCTAAGTAGCTGCGATTATAGGCATTGGCCACCACACCCAGCTAATTTTTGTATTTTTAGTAGAGACAGGATTTTACCACGTTGGCCAGGCTGGTCTTGAACTCCTGACCTCAGGTGATTCACCCTCCTCAGCCTCTGAAAGTGCTGGGATTACAGGTGTGAGCCCCCGCGCTTGGTCACAGGTTCGTCTTTTCTTCCTTGATAAATAGAAATTCAAATACTTCATTTTCATTAAACAGTTACTTCTGTTTACTAATTTTTATTTCATTATTGCCAGAAGGATGCATTATAAAGTAAAGAGTGACTCAATAGTCAAAGAAAAAAATTGGCATATGGTTACATCACACAACAAAAATAAAACCACTGTGGCAATAGCATTCAGACTACTCTCTGTATGCAACAGGGCAGAACAGCTCAACCTGTTTCCCACACGTAAGTTTACACACAGTCTCATTCATTATTTCTCACTTTTCCCACTGTCCTATTAGCTAGGACCATATGCACCTCACAGACTGGGGCTCAGGGCTAAGGCACAACAGGCTGGAGTACCAAATGCCTCCCTGAAGATCATCAGGGGTTAGCACTCCCTGGCTGCTCTGAGGACACTGTTTTATCTACTTCTTCCCTGTGAGCTGTGCTATATTTCTCAGCTTTCAGATTTCACCTCAAGCAAACCTGAGAATTCCTACACCCCTAAGGCCATAACATGACAAAACTGGGAGTACAACGTGGAGGTCTACCCAATACATCTTGGCTTGTTTTAATGCAACTAATAATAATAATACATCACTAAATGAAATATTCAGGACGAATGCTACATTGGACAGAATGTCAGACAATGGGTAAAACAAGACCATCCCAGGCAAACTGGGACGTAGGTACATTCGCTCCCCCCAGTCAGCATATTTGTATGCAGCACCCTGTACCCTTCTCTTCAGTTACTTATACTTTTCCCCTCTATTTTGATATTTTGCAAAGTGGGCTTGATTTGGTTTGGCTGTGTCCCCACCCAAATCTCATGTTGAATTGTAACTCTACAATTCTTACATGTTGTGGCAGGAACCCGTGGGAGGTGATGGAATTATGGAGGTCAGTCTTTCCTGCACTGTTCTCATGGTAGTAAATGAGTCTCACGAGATCTGATGATTTTCAAAACGGGAGTTTCTCTGCACAATCTCTCTTTTTGTCTGCTGCCATCCACCTAAGATGTGATTTGCTCCTCCTTGACTTCCACCACGATTGTGAGGCCTCCCCAGCCATGTGGAACTGTAACTCCAATAAACCTCTTTCTTTTGTAAATTGCCCAGTCTTGTGTATGTCTTTATCAGCAGCATGAAAATGGACTAATAGAGGGCCCTTGAGATCTATTAGAGTTATCCAATATTGCAATTATATTTTAGTGATAATCTAAAACAAAATTTAGCCAAAGCATACCCTGGGTCAACTGGATGACTTCATTTGTAACCAACCACTGATGTGATTTTATTGCCTCTGTCTGCCAGTAAGTTTCTGATCCTGCTGATACCAAATGAAATTCCAAAATGCCAACATATAACTTTTAATACAATTTCCTGAACCAGAGACTGTGGAACTGTGGGATACTGTAGAAGTTTCTTCAGGGATCTATGAATATTCTATCTTTCGTATTTTTGAAACTGCTCTATTTTTAAACATTTATTTAGAAGTTCAATTAAATTTTAAACTTCACTGAGGCACAGGACCCTACCCCCCATTTTCATTGTTTATATCTTTTAATACCAAATTCCATGCAGTCTATTCAGGTTATTCTTAGAAAATAGTTAACAGAATAAGTATCCCAAGACTCAAGGCTTAGACTGTGTAAATACTGAATTGCATCATGGAGGCATTATGCAGTTGTAACATTTTCTTCAAATGTGAAGGAGGAACAAGTATGTCATTTTCCATGTTATTTTCTGATCAGGAAGAATGTAGATGCAGCTTACAGAAAATGTTCGTTTCCTACAATGGGTTTCTCTTTTGTATCAATAGCTGCTTCGTAGCTCATCTTCCATTGATGTAAATTAAAGCAGAGTATACAACCATGCAACTTTCTTTGTGACTTGAAAATAACATATACTGGCTGTCAGCCCCCTAAATAGCCAGTGAATCATTTTCCTGAAGGAACTTGTGTCTAAGGCCTGATGTGCATCTCTCGTATGTATAGCTCTAGCTATTCAAATCTAAAGCTACAACGAAGTGACTATTTTCAGAAAACTACAACAGTTATTCCTGACAACTTAATGGCATCCTTTAATAATCGACTGTAGCCACCAATCTGTTTCTACCGAAATAATGTGTATGTTTGTAACTCATAATTTTATTTTTCACATGTTCCCTAGCATTATATTTCCCCATGTTATTGACTTACTCTGCAATGTAAAGTGTCTTTAGAGGTTATTGGATAAACAACTCAAAGTTTCTGGTGATATTTTAAAAATTAATCTATTTTCCCTGATGGAAGCAGTTATAGTAGAAAGCCAAAATTAATCCTATCTATGTCTCTTCATGAAATAAATTAAGAGGATAAAGTTCAGCTATACTAATTCTATGAGAATCAGTTCCTCTTTATTAATGTTTTAAATATTTTATTTGTCATCTTAGTTATCTAACCTCATTGAAAAAAAGTGTTAACAATCTTAGAGTGTTCAATTTCATATTGCAGGTTTTTTTCAGCTTTCTGAATAGTACCCCAGGGCTAGTACTTACTTGAAGTTCTATGGTACAGGAGGGTTCTGGGTGAAATCTGATGGTGGAAAAGGTGTGGGTGAGAACAATGAAGTCATGTGAGGTATATGCCTGTGATAGGTTGTCTCTACACTAGGTGGTGCTCCTATTGTTCAGTTATTTATATGTTCTCCTCCATCCAAAATGATTCAATCTGAACCCTGTCCTTCTCTCTTCATCTAACTGCTGAAATGTAACAGTCTTAGGGAGTGATATTGTTTGGCTGTGTCCCCACCCAAATCTCATCTCAAATTCCAGCTCCCATAATTTACATGTATCACAGGAGGTACCCAGTGGAAGGTAATTGAATCATGGGGGTGGGTTTTTCCCATGCCGTTCTTGTGATAGTGAATGAGTCTCATGAGATCTGATGATTCGATAAAGGGTAGTTCCTCTGCACATGCCCTCTTGACTGCCTCTCTGTAAGATGTGCCTTTGCTCCTCCTTTGCTTTTTACCATGATTGTGAGGCCTCCCCAGTCATGTGGAACTGTGAGTCCATTAACTCTCTTTGCTTTATAAATTACCCAGTCTTGGGTATGTCTTCATTAGCAGCATGAGAATCGACTAATACAGGGAGCTAAATTATTATTATTTTTTTCCTTCTTCACATATCTCTCCAGTATCATTATCATCTGCCCAGGAATTGCTCTACTTTGACTTTCAAAATGAGGAGCTTTATAGGAATACTTTTGAGGTTACTTTCTAGAGTGTTTGTCTTTACAAATAAGTCTGGTTACCATGCAAATAAATTAGATATAAAATCTTATTTTTAGAATGTATTCCTCCATAGGTGTCAAATTTATCTTTAGTCCTCAGCACTGCCTGAGATATATGTTCCAGCAGAAAGCAAACGTCTTTTTGCTTTCTGTTATTTTTTTTTTGGTAATTCCTAGGGAAACAATGGCTCCAAGGATTATTTACCCAGAAAACATACTGGAAAAACATCCAGCCAATCTATTACCATGGAAGACTAGTTTGTATGAAAAGGAAATACAATTCTCAAGTGATGATTTCCCTTGTTTAAATGTTAAGAGTTATAGCAGTTGGAACTCTGCTAGGTAAGAATTTGGTAATGTTTGCTTTTTTTTTTTTTTTGAGACAAAGTCTCACTCTCTCCCCAGGCTGGAGTGCAGTGGTGCCATCTCGGCTCACTGCAACCTCTGACTCCCTGGTTCAGTGATTCTCCCACCTCAGCCTGCTGAGGAGCTGGTACTACAGACACAAGCCACCATGCGCAGCTAATTTTTATATTTTTAGTAGAGACGGAGTTTCACCATGTTGGTCAGAATGGTCTTGATCTCTTGACCTCATGATCCTCCTGCCTTGGCCTCCCGAAGTGCTGGTATTACAGGCTTGAGCCACTGTGCCCAGGCTTTTCTTTTCTTTTCCTTCTTTCTTTTCTTTTTTTTTTTTTTTGAGATGGAGTTTTGCTCTTCTTGCCCAGGCTGGAGTGCAATGGTGCAATCTCATCTCACTGCAACCTCTGCCTCCCGGGTTCAAGCAATTCTCCTGCCTCAGCCTTCCAAGTAGCTAGGATTACAGGCATTCCTCACCACACTGGTTAATTTTGTATTTTTAGTAGAGACAGGGTTTCTCCATGTTGGTCAAGCTGGTCTTGAACTCCCGACCTCAGGTGATCTGCCTGCCTCAGCCTCCCAAAGTTAATCTGTGCTTTATAGTTGAAATGATGTTTTATAGACTTGATAAGTGTAGTTTGGAAGATGAAAACCTTTGCCATATTAGTTCAAACAGAAATAGGAAGAAATAAAGGCAATAAACATACTCCCTCTGAGTCTGTAGTCAATTCTGCCACGACTTGATTCAGTATCACCTCAACTTTAAGTTGAAAATGCTTTGCTTAATAGATTTTCCAAATTGGAGATATCTTCTAGCTTCATTTAATGCCAGAGTAACTTTAGAGAATAGTTCTATGTAAATCAGCAAATGAATAATAATTGCAGAAATAACTACATGTGGAAACACCAATTAGCCAATAAATCCACTTAATTAGTTTTAATAGTTTCTTTTGCTCTTTAAGATGCTATTTAATACTTTAATGCTATTGCATATGCATTGTATATTTTAAAACATTTTATTTAAGCGATGTTCTTATAGATAAACCAAGGGTTCTAATCGCTTAAAAATAAATCATGAATTAATTCGCTTCTAGTAGTACAGTTGGTAAAGCATTCTTCTCATTACATTGCATATGACTGCTTGTGTAATGGATGATTTTTCACTGCAAAATACTAATGTTATATGATTATTCCTGGAGGGAAACAGTTCTTGAGGTCCACCAGACCTTATCCTTGCAGACGTTTTTGCAGCCATGATTTTGGATTGACTGGCTTTGGATGCTGTCTTCCACTACCCATGCTATAAGTGAAATGTGGCTTGTGGTAGTCTTTGATAGGCTTGTTAGCCATAAAAGAAAGCAGAGACAGTGGCACCCAACAGGAGATCAAGACCCAACTTCGCTCCGGTTTGTACTTGGCTGTACTCAACTAAGATAAACAGCCCTGGGCAAGGACTTCTTCCTGAGAGATGGGTCCTTCATGCTTGGAGACCCTGGAAAGGGTCCAAGGAAAGTAGCAACTAAAGGGCAAGCCATCTAAAAGCCAGCCAAGCATTTTCTTTTCAACCTAATACCTTGTTGCTACCTATTCATATACTTTCCTGGCACTTTGACTTGAATAACTGATTATACATTATGTCATCCCTCTGCTCAGAATAAACTGCATTGATAAACCTACTATTTAAATGAGTCTAAAATGAAGGAAATGCCAAAAGGAAAATTCTATTTATGGTTTTACTCAGACCTGAAGGGATTGCTTTTATGTAATGCCAAGCTATTTCAATAGATTACTCAATAGATCACTATGAACTTGGTTTGGTTCTCCAAAGAATTTTACAGGGAAATCTAAAATTTTAAATTAAATTTTAGATAAATACAAAAGGCAGGACACAGAAATGGAATACTCACTATGATTATAAATATGTTTTTGTTTATTTGTTTGAGACGGAGTCTCATTCTGTCACCAGGCTGGAGTGCAGTGGCATGATCTTGGCTCACTGCAACCTCTGCCTTTTGGGTTCAAGCAATTCTCCTGCCTCAGCCTCTGGAGTACTGGGTTCAAGCAATTCTCCCGCCTCAGTCTCTGGAGTAGTTGGGACTACAGGTGTGCGCCACCACGCCCAGCTAATTTTTGTATTTTTAGTAGAGACTGGGTTTCATCATGTTGGCCAGGATGGTTTCGATCTCTTGACCTTGTGATCCTCCTGCCTTGGCCTCCCAAAGTGTTGGGATTACAGGCATGAACCACCACTCCCAGCCCATAAATATGTTTTAAAAATATGGATAAAAATAACTCTAGAAGCAAACTGTTTATTTTTAGATAGCAGGACTTTGAGTGCTTTGTTATTTTGTACTAGAAAAAAATCAATAGCCGAAATAATGGCAACATAGGCTTTTTTTGTTTTGAGGAAGCTTTTTTTTTTTTTTGAGATGGAGTTTCACTCTTGTCACCCAGGCTGGAGTGCCATGGCACGATCTCGGCTCATTGCAACATCCACCTCCCAGGTTTAAGCGATTCTCCTGCGTCAGCCTCCCAAGTAGTTGGGATTACCAGCACCTGCCACCATGTCCAGCTAATTTCTGTATTTTTAGTACAGACAAGGTTTCACCAGGTTGGCCAGGATGGTCTGGAACTCCTGACCTCAGCTGGTCTCGAGCTCCTGACCTCAGGTGATCCACCCCTCTCAGTCTCCCAAAGTGCTGGGGTTACAGGCATGAGCCACCATGCCTGGCCATTAAGGAAGTTTTGAATGTTTCTTCCTTGCTTTTCTTTTTTCTATTAATTCCTCTTTCGCAACAGAAATTAATATGTAAGAGCACACACTGGCATATAGAAAGATATGGTTTCAATATGTTATGTTCCTGTTTACAAAACTTCAATGACTGCACCTCTCAGCCAGAAAATGTGCACATGTTTTGTCCAGGAGGTCTTTAATGTGCTGGTAATCTACAGTAAATCTTATTTACATATCTTGCCAATAATAAATTCAGTATCACTAATTTCAATGTACATGTACTCATGGCAGTGGAAAATGGCTGAGACTATTTTTTCGAGAGAAAACCATCAACTCTCTCTTTTGAGATGGAGTCTTGCCCTGTCACCCAGGCTGGAGTGCAATGGCATGATCTCAGCTCCCTGCAACCTCGGCCTCCTGAGTATTCTCCTGCCACCCCGCCTGGCTAATTTTTTGTATCTTTAGTAGACAAGGTTTTACCATGTTGACCAGGCGGGTCTCTAACTCCTGACCTGGTGATCCACCTGCCTCGGCCTCCCAAAGTGCTGGGATTACAGGCGTGAGCCACTGCACCCAGCCCAAGTCTCTTTAAAATTCTTTTCAGTCAGTTGACTTCCCTGGAGATACAAAGAGCATAATGCCATCATAGGAAATGTTTTCATCAGAATATGCAAAGAACATAATTTAAATGAATTGTATCATGAAAATTCTACCAGAGAGTATAATCCTATTATAAGATGTTAGGTCTTTTCAGCTGTTAAATAGAAAGTTGTAGAAATAAGAGACTCATTCCCAAACCCCTACATGAAAAGCAAGTAGTAGAGATTATTGTAAAGCAATTTCCCTACCAATCCACTTTCGGTTTCACCAGAATCTCTTCTGTGCGTTCACTCTGCCAGTACCCCAGATTTTCTAGATGTGTTGAAATGGAGCAAAATTCAGATCCATAATAAAGTTTTCCTTTATTCTGACATGCATATTTCACTATGGAAATTTTTATATTTTTTAAAAGAGATTATTGCATTATTTGGAGAAATTACACAGAAATTTAAAAGCTTATCAAATTTTAACCATCTTTGCTGAAAATTTTGTCCTGATTAGGAACTATACTATCCCTAAGTAATTACACTGGACACTTTATTTTCACAACCAAGGTCAAAGTAATATAACATTTAAAATGGGTTCAGTATAACTGGGAGTTAATATGATATTTAACAGTAACAGCAGAGAGAGGATTGTAAATAATCTGTTTCTCTCAGAATTGCTAGAGTTTTTATAGGTAGGTGTTAGTTTGGGGATGTTAATATTTTTAGTGTTTGAGATATGTTTTGAGGCACTGTGTGACTTCAGACAAATAAATCTTTAGTTCTTATTCTTGTTATTTTGAAAACAAGCACAAGTTCTGAAAAATAATTGCATAATGTTATTTTTATCAGAGAATGTAGCAGCTATGAGAACAAAGAATTAGGAATCTACAAAGAAATAGAAACCATTCGTAAATGATACAAGTCTGCCAGAGCCTCTCCTGACAATAATTGGATTTGGTTGAAGAGAGCTAAGAGTAAAAGTGAACAGATGTTAGGTGATGGAGCAGAACTTGCTCTTTTCAGATTAAACAACTAATTATGAGTGGATAATGATGTGTGCAACTGGTAGGCATTGGAAATGTTTCCAACTCAGACCGAGTAATAAGACTAAGTTCTAATATATTTGATTCTACACAGGGCTGGAATACAGACAATTAAAAAACTATTTAAAAACAGTAATGGACAAGGTGGGTGTTGATAAACTAAATTTTTAGGACCCTTGGAGAGAATTTAATGACTAGTTTTTTCCCTTGGATAAATTATGACCAGATTCTAGTCTACTGCTGAAATAAGATTGCCAGCTGTTTGCAATCTGACCACCATGGCCAGCCAGAGCACATGTTTAAAATCTTAATTGCTACTTTAGAATATTTATACAACAGTTGACTAAAATGTGTTTTCTGCACAAAACCCATTGTTTCAGACACCTGCTCCGTGTGAGTTGGAAAGGAAAGGTGACCAGCAGGGGAGGACTTGGGGAAATGTGGACTTGGAGATTTATGAGACCTTTGTGGACAGGCATCCTACAGAGTCAGAAAAGGGAATCTGAATTTCTAGAGTGGGATTGGGGCTTGACAGGCACATGAGGGTGTTCCTCCAGCATGGATGGATGTCAAGAAATAGTCAGAAATAGGCTGTGCACTGTAGCTCATGCCTGTAATCCCAGCACTTTGGGAGGCCGAGGTGGGCCGATAACCTGATGTCAGGAGTTCAAGACCAGCTGGGCCAACATGGTGACACCCCCATCTCTACAAAACTACAAAAATTAGCTGGGCATGATGGCAGGTGCCTGTAATCCCAGCTACTTGGGTGGCTGAGGCAATAGAATTGCTTGAACCCGGGAGGCAGAGGTTGCAGTGAGCTGAGATGGCACTATTGCACTCCAGCCTGGGCGATGGAGTAAAACTCCATCTCAAAAAAAGAAAAGAAAAAAGAAATAGTCAAAAATTAAGGGAACCTTAATGTAAAAAAACAAATTAAAATTGAGAAAATTAAAATAAAATGGCTTTTCCTAAAATCAAACAAGGAATGTTGTTATTTTCTCAAAATAATATTTTTACTTTCTCAGAAGTCATTGTCCATATTAGTATTCTGTGGCTGCTAAATGGCTACAAACTTGCTGGCTTAACACAACAGAAATGTATTCTCTGATCTGGGGGCCAGAAGTGCAAAAATCAAGGTGTCAGCATGGCCTACTTCCTCCGGTGGCTCCAAGGAAGAATCTGTTCCTTGCCTCTCATGGCTCTGGTGGTCCTTGGCATTCCTTGTAGCTATAACCCCTTCTGCTCCATTTTTGCATTGCCTTCTCTGTGTATCTATCTCAAAACACTCCCTGTCTCTCTTGGAAGAATCCATGTGATTACATTTACCACATTCATAATTTAGGTTATGCTCCTCCTCTGAGGATCCTTAACTTAATCAGATATTCTGCCATGTAAGGGAACAATCACAGGTTCCAAGGATTTAACCTGATATCTTTTGGGGGCCATTTTTAGGTTTAATTAAATTAAATTAAATTAAATTAAATTAAATTAAATTTAATTTTAGATGTAGTCTTGCTCTGTTGCCCAGGCTGGAGTGCAGTGGCATGATCTCAGCTCACTGCAAACTCGGCCTCCTGGGTTCAAGCGATTCTCCTGCCTCAGCCTCCTGAGTACCTGGGATTACAGGCGTGTGCCACCACACCTGGCTAATTTTTGTATTTTTAGTAGAGACGGGGTTTCACCATATTGGTCAGGTTGGTCTCGAACTCCTGACCTCGTGATCTGCCTGCCTCGGCCTCCCAAAGTTCTGGGACTACAGGCATGAGCCACCGAGCCCATCCCATTGTTAGCCTTTTACACTGTCTCTATTGTATTGTTTCTGAATGTTTGTTAGTGTCTGTGTAACTCAATATACTTCATAAATGTCTCTCAATATAGTGGAATACATTGTCTTTTACTCCTCGTTCAACATCACACCTTCTATTTATTGCCTTATTAGTTAAGCATTTAGTTTAAAGTTCTCAAATATTTTTCTGGTTGCTGCTACTGCTACTACTAATTAGGAAGAAAGAATGAATGGAGAACAGAGAGAGAGAAAGAGAGCAAGAGAGAAAAATAAGAAAGAGGAGGAGTGGGTATGGGAGGAAGAAGAGGAGGAAGAGAATTGCCATGCAAACTGATTCAACCCCTTCAACTGTAGTAATCAATAATAGTTGCTGAGATGTTCCCAATCATGGGTTTGGCTTTTGTGGTTATATATTTAGAATCTACCAAATATGGTTTTCTTCATATCACCAGCCACAGAGTTAAAGTCACTGGCATTTATTACAGTCAGATGGGACATTTGCAAATGTAATATTTGTAGTAAAATTCAGGATAAAGGGAGTAACTAATTTTATCCAATCTTTTGGAATAAAAAAGCCCTTTGAAAGGATGGAATAGGCTGATTTTTACTTGGTTTTCTTGATCTGGGTTACATAGATGTTACTAAAATAAATAGTTTTAAGATTATAGTATAAAGTAAAACTTTCAGGTAATCTTCATTTTTTTTTTTTTTTTTTGTAGACTGTTGGGGGAAGAAATGAAAGTGTTCCTACTCTAGTCTTCTTCCTATAAATGTACATGTAATGTTGCTGATGCTGAAAACCCAGGATTGAATTGATTGAATAACATCTTGCAACAGAGAATACCAACATCTCTAAACCCAGAATGAAGAGGCCTCTGTCTGAAAAGATATGCTATAAACTCCTGTAACTGGTGCTGGTATCAAGCCTTTAGCAACAATGAACAGATATGCTCATTTTCTAGTTTATATTTTCAACTGTTGCTTGTTTTAAATCACATGCCAAATAGTATCAAGAGTGGATAACAATAATCCCAGCACTATGGGAGGCAGAGGCCAGTGGATCACTTGAGGTCAGGAGCTCAAGACCAGCCTGGTCAACATGGTGAAACCCCATCTCTACTAAAAATACAAAAAAATTAGCTGGGAGTGGTGGTGTGCACCTGTAGTCCTAGGTACTTGAGAGGAAGGCTGAGGCAGGAGAATCCCTTGAACCTGGGAGGCAGAGGTTGCAGTGAGCTGAGATCTAGCCACTGCACTCCAGCTTAGGCAACATAGTGAGACTCTGTCTCAAAAAAAAAGTGGATAAAAATTTGTACAAGGACTTTTTACTTTAGAATTAATAGACTCAAGAGGTCGCACATGATTTATCATTTCATTTAAAAATTTTCAAATTTATATCTAACTGCTTTACAAACACTCAAGATTAGAAAGACTTATCTATTAGATAGCTGACAGAAGTCAGAGGGTTCCAGGTCAGTGATCTCACAGTGTATGTCAGGAACATGTCGTGATGGCTAACTTTATATGTCATGAGGAGACCCGACATTTGGTCAGGCATTATTCTGGTGTTTCTGTGAGGGTGGCTTTAGATGAGATTAACATTTAAATATAAATTGACTAAAACGGATTGCCCTATCTCATGTAAGTGGATCATGATTGCCCTGCCTCATGTAAGTGGATCATGATTGCCCTACCTCATGTAAGTGGATCTCATCCAGTCAGCTGAAGGCATGAAGAGAAGAAAATGGTGACCCTCCCCTGAATCAGAAAGAACTCCTTCTTCCTGATTGTATTCAAACTGGGACATTGGCTTTTTCCTGACTTTGGACTGTAACTGAAATATCACCTCTTCCTGGGTATGGAACTGCTGCCTTTCATACTGGAACTACACCATTGGTTCTCCTGGGTCTCCAGCTTACCAACATAACCTGTACATCTTGGGACTTGTGTACACACACACACACATGCACACACACACACATACACACACACACGTCCTGTGTCTCTGCAGAACCCTAACTAATACAAATATCCTTTGACATTGTCACTATAAAACCAGATACAGTCTTGAGAGACATTCATAATTTAATTAGATCTCAATAGAATAGACATAAGAATCAGGTGATTAGGAAGAACATTATAAAAACAGTTTGCAGCAAATATAATAAAATCTAATCAATAGATATGACTATGAGGATGAGAGTTTCGGGCATCTGTGGGTTGACAGAAGGTTTAGTAATGTGTAGCTTTGATATCACGGATATGGTCTGTGACATCACTTCACATGGGCATATGACAGAGCCACTGTAACAGGGCACAGTTGGCATCATTCGTTAGAACCCAGTACTCATTTAGGAGAGGAGGTCCTCTGAGCCTCAAAAAAATCTCAGCAAGCTGATGGAGCTAGCCCAGCAATTACAAGGGATGGTAACTGCAATCATATGTGAAATGGTGTCATTAATTCCTTCATGGGTAACCATCTTTCAGCTCTGATAAGATTGAGCATTAAGAAGAAATTATATATTTAAACTCTCTCTCTCTCTCTCTCTCTCTATATATATATATGTATATATTGTATATATAATTATTTCATTTAACTGTATGAAATGAAACCCATAGTATCAAATAATATTGCATTAAATAGTCATATTTTATTTTATTATTTTATAGACACAGAGTTTTGATGTATCACCCAGGCTGGAGTTCAATGGTGTGATCACAGCTCACTGCAGCCCCAAACTCCTGGGCTTAAGGTATCCTTCTGCCTTAGCCTCCCAAATAGCTAGGACTACAGGTGCGTGCCACCACCTCTGGCTTATTTATGTATTTTTTGTAGAGACAGGGTCTTGCTGTGTTGCTCAGGCTGAGCTTCAACTCCTGGTTTTAAGTGATAATCCTGGCTTCACCTCCCAAAGCACTGAGATTACAGGCATGAGCCACTGTGCCTGGCCCTGATATTTTATATACTTGTAATTTTAAGATATTTTGGCCAATTAAAATAATAGTGAATTAGAATTGTGCTTCCAGTTTAAAATGTTAAATCAAGTAAATGATTTAAACTTATGGTTTTGACCTGAAATCCTTACAAGTTTACATGCACATTGAGAAATTTAAAATAACTTAATAATTATATTTCATATTTATAAGTATCTAATTGAGCTATTCAAATATTCATGAGTATCTCATTTGTTAAGTTCGACAAGCTAAAGTACTTAAAAGAAAATTAAATGTATTAAATTTACAAATCAAGCTTTAAGTGTTTAAAAATGTTTAACTACATTAGAAACTGAGAAATCATTAATCAAGCTTCTCTTAAGAAGGATTTTTAAAATTTGCTTGACTTACAAATAGGTTAAGAAGATTTGTAAGCTGAACTTAAAATTTTAAATACAACTATAATTTTGATTATGTAACTTCAAAATCATACTATCAAGTTTGAAAATCAAGCAATCTCTGACTAGTTTTTTTTTTTTAATACATTAACATTGCCCTCATTTGTCCTTGACAATAACCTTGTGAAGTCCTATTTTAGAGTTAGGCAACCAAGAATCCTATTCCTGAGGAGCTGGAGAACAAGTGGGGTCCTTGCTCTGTAGGACAGCACAATAGGTAGACTTGAGAGAAGACTTGAGAGGAAGAGAGAAGTCTTTTCCTCCTTAGAATCTGAGAGAACAGAAATCAGGAAGTCCATTCCTTCAGGATTCAAGAGCTTACAAAGGTGAAGGGTTAGAGGACCATTACTTTCTGCATGTCTTTTAAGGAGTCATTGATGAATAAGAAATCACCAGTTAAGAAAGATTTAATTTTTGTGATCTGAGATTTCGTCAAGAGACAGAAAATTAAAGAGAAATAATCTATAACTCTCCTTCTGTTTGTAATTCAGAGAAATTCAGGAGTTTCCAAAGGAACCATGCCAGCAAGTGCAGTTAGCCTGTTTGCATAGTTATATTTGTCCTAGTGAGAATTGGAGAGTTATAATCACTAAATATCACTATGACAGATATCAACTCAACATGAATATTGATCTTTCCCTCTTTCTGAGCTCATTATGAAAAAAAATCAACAAAAGCTAAAGAGGAAAAGAAACGAGAGTCATATTTTCCTCTTGCTAGTGAGTGATTCAAGCTGTTACTAGGGTTTTTCCATTGTTTTCAGTCCAGCTGTCTAGAATTTTACCTCCCCCTCCCCTTCCTCATGCTGACAATGCAAAAGGAAATGAAGAATCCTAGTTTTCAAGGACCAGGCAGTGGCTCAAAGATAGTGACAGTATGGCAAAGTCACTTTGCCCACTGAAGAGTTTAGCATGAGTGGGCAAGATGTAACAAAGTTCCTTTTTGAGTGCAAAGGAGATTATGAGACCTGGAATCGACACTACACTCGAGAAATTTACCATAAAATTGTTTTATTCTTATTGGCCGGTGCGTGGTGGCTCAACCCTGAATCCCAACACTTTGGGAAGCCGAGCAGGGGGTGGTTCACGAGAGTCAGGAGACAAGACCATCCTGGGCTAACATGGTGAAAACCCCGTCTTCTACTAACAGAATACAAAAAACTAGACCGGGCGTGGTAGCGGGCGCCTGTAGTCCCAACTACTAGGAGGCTGAGGGCCGGAGAAATGGCGTGAACCCGGGAGGCGGAGCTTGCAGTGAGCCGGAGATCAGCGCCACTGCACTCCAGGCCTGGGCGACTAGAGAACTCCGTCTCAAAAAAAAAAAAAAATCTTACTTATTGATTATATAAGAAAATGTGCTTTCCAAATTGAATAAACAAAAAATGGAATCTTGTAAGTGGAATGGGCTTTTAAAGTCAAAGCCTAAGTCTTCCTTTTCTACAGGTTTGTTAAATTTTATATTTCCTAAGCTACAATATCTATCTCAGTTATGAAATTCTTTTCATGCCTCAACAATTTTCTCCAAAACAGTCATGAAACAATTCTGAAAATTAAAACACTTGAGAAAACCAGCCACATTTGTACAGAAATTGCTACCCATCATGCTATCCATAAACTTGCTAATCACTCTTATCATTGATAGTAGTAATGATTTTCTCTAAATGGCAGTTTGTGATTATCCATCTCTCTATTCTCTCTCTCTCTCTCTCTCTCTCTCTCTCTCTCTCTCTCTCACCTATCTATCTTGCTTTAGACAAAATAACTATTTGGAATCAATCATTCAGCTCTACCCACATTGTCTGAAAATGGCAATGGACTTTTTTCTTAGTCTTAGTTCTAATCACTAGTATATTAGCACAAGTCAGCTGGAAAATATGTACCATGGGCATGCTATGTATATAGTGAGAGGGTAGTTAATTTTGAACAGTTTATTTCCTTCAGAAATTGTCAGCTCTTAGACATGATCAGTTGGTGTGGCATCTCAACGTAATCAAAAAAGACACTCCAGAAACAAGGAACTGCTTAAAAGCAAGCAAATTAAGCAACACATGAAAGGAATGTGTTACTCTTGACATTGAAAGGGAATCAAGTCTGGTGGTAGTACAGTGGATTGTATTCTTAGACAAAAAGCTTCTTTTCTGACTGACTCTATTTTTCTTCCTTATCCAGAGGAATGCCCTGTTCTGAGTTTTGTGTACACATACATAGAACCAGGAACTGGTGAATGCTTGATGAATAAATCCAGGTGCTGCAATTCCAAACTTGGGTTTTGTATAAGGTCCAAGAACACCTGGAAAAGACTGACCATGGAACAAAACTTAGTCCCTTCAGAGAACATGAAAGATGACTGAGATTTAAGAAATGTTTTCTAAGCCATGGTGGTTGAAACTCATCAGAGCAGAAGGTAAATCCTAAAAGCCTCCTTAAGCCTGTGGTAGGTTAATTACAAAAACATCCCAAATTGCACCCCTCCCTGTATCCATGTCCCAAATGATATGACTTTGCATCTCCTCCATCAAGGTGTGGAATCCATTTTCCTCCTCTCGAATCCAGATGTTCTGTGACTTGCTCTGGCCAATAGCATGTGGCATAAGTGGCATTATGTCTCAAGAAGCTATGCTGGTTTCAACCGTTTCTCTCCGAACCTTGTCTCTACCATGTAAACAAACCTCGTGTAGTATGCTAGATGAAGGAGAACACAAAGACCTGTTGTCTTAGGTTCATCTGCATTGTTACGAAGGAATACCTGCAGCTGGGCAATTTACAAGGAAAATAAGTTTATTTGGCTCACAGTTCTACAGACTGTACAAGAAGCACAGAGTTTTTGTTTGTTTGTTTTTGTTTTTGTTTTTTTTTGAGACAGAGTCTCACTCTGTTGCTCAGGCTGGAGTAAAGTGGTGTGATCTCGGCTCACTGCAACCTCCACCTCCCGGGTTCAAGTGATTCTCCTGCCTCAGCCTCCTGAGCAGCTAGGATTACAGGTGCCCACCACCATGCCCAACTAATTTTTGTATTTTTAGTAGAGATGGGGTTTCACCAGTTTGGCCCAGCTGGTCCCGAACTCCTGACCTCAGGTGATCCACCTGCCTTGGCTTCCCAAAATGTTAGGATTACAAGCATGAGCCACCGTGCCCGGCCAGGAAAATTTTACTCATGGTGGAAGGTGAAGGGTAGCAGGCATCATATGGCCAGAGAGAAAGGAAGAAGGACAGGAGAGGAAGCTGCCAGGTTCTTTTTTACAGCTAGATCTCGCAGGAACGAAGAGTGAGAACTTACTGGATCCTGCCAGAATGGCACCAAGCCATCTATAATGGGTCCACCCTCACGACCCACACACCTCCTATTAAGCCCCATCTATAACTGTAGGGATCAAGTTTCATCATGAGATTTAGAGTGGACAAATATCCAAACTATTTTACCAGTCATCACTGCAGCCCTGGCTGACAGCCAGCCAATGGGAGAATATAGGAGTGAGGCCATTCCTGACCACCAGCCCCCACCTACCTTTCTGGCTGCTTTCTGCAGCAGGAAAGAGCCCAGTCAAGATCAGCCACACCTGGCTCAGATCCGCAGCACCACCCAGCTGACCCATAGGTTTGTGAACAACCACAAATACTCATTATTTCTAGCTACTTAATTTTCAGGTGATGTATTTTGTAGCAACATCCGGCTGATAAAACTCAACAGGCCAATGTAAATATCAAAGATGCCATCAGTAGGTAGAGGTGCCTTGTTTATTCACATTTGCATTCCTCTGTATAACTTGCTAAAGGATCTTTAAAAATTACTGATGGGCTGAACAGTAGCCTCAAGAAGCAAGCAGTGGAAAGCTATGTACAATGAAAGTCCGTGATTCATAGGTGCAGTACTTATGAGAGTGCTTATAGCTACCTTGTAAACACCCACATTCCAAAAGATCTTATGGCTCAGTTGAGAGCTCTCCTGCATATGTCTGTAGTCAATTAACTTGCCTTTTTTTTCACTTCATTGAACTTAAAGAGCAGCCAGAGTTTGTTCAGAAGCCACACACCATGTTCCCTCCTGCCTACAACCATCGCAATAATCCAGACAGCTTTCTGTTCACCATAAAAACTCTTTATAGGAAGACAACATGGTACTAATAAAAACGCCACCTAGAGTGAGGCATACGGAACCTCATCAAAAGTCTCAAGAACACACATGAAACAAAATCAGCACCCCTACCCCAAGTAGACATGACTAAAAATACCATAGTAATTGCTAACCTCAGCCAATCCTGGAGATCCATGCCCTTTGGTATTGCACAGAGTACTGCAGGGAAAAGAGCACTGGACTGAAAGTAAAGAGAAGTGTATTTCCGTAGTTGGTCTACCATCAATAGCTGCAAAAACTTGGCCAAGTCCCCTGGACGCCTGGACTCCCAGATAATCACTGAGGAGCCTTCTGGTCCTGTAATTGTATGCTTTTGACTTGTCTGAGATTTTTAGTTTATGACTGTGTATAAGCATATAGCAGTCAACATAACTCAGAGAAGGAACACTGCACCGAGAGTGCTTAGTCCTGCCTCTATCACCAGTGCAGCAGATGACCTGGAGGAAGTTCGACCTCTCTGAACTTCAAGTTGCTCATCTGTAAAACAGGTGATGCATTTGGGCTAAATAATCAAAGGCCCTTTCCAGTTTAGAATGCCTGATTTTATAATGCCTCAAGGTTTTATGTTTTATATTGATTTCTGGACAGAGCCTGGCCAAGATTTAGGTACACAGAGAGTAAGGAAAGACCAAGTTACAGATAAGTCCGCCAGAATGGCACCAAGCCGTCTATAATGGATCCGCCCCCATGACCAACACACCTCCTATTAAGCCCCACCTATAACTGTAGGGGTCAAATTTCACCATGAGATTTGGACAAATATCCAAACTATTTTTCAAAGAGCTACAGATAGGTCAAACCAAGCTTGGAGACAGTTTTTCTGATTTAATTGCAAGAAGGACAAATGGGCTATTTGTGGAAGTGCTTCAAGCGCAATGGAAAAACCAAGGGCATTCTTTCCCCAGCCGGTTGTGTAATATTCCATTCTGCCCCAGAGAGTGTGGGGAAACTCAGCATATGCTCTGGGCATTGTTAAAGAAAAAAATATGGGGCTAGGTGCAGTGGCTCATGCCTGTAATCCCAGTACTTTTGGATTTGGAACCTTGAGGTAGGAGGATTGCTTGAGGCCAGCAGTTTGAGACCAGCCTGGGCAACATAGTGAAACTTTGTCTCTACAAACAAACAAACAAAATTTGGCCAAGCATGCTGGTATGTGCCTGTAGTCCCAGCTACTTGGGAGGCTGAGCTGGGAGGATCGCTTGAGCCTGAGAGGTCGAGGCTGCCGTCAGCCTTGATTACACCACTGCACTGTAGCCTAGGTGACAGAGCAAGATTCTGCCAAAGGAAGGAAAGAAAGAAGGAAGGAAGGAAGGAAGGAAGGAAGGAAGGAAGGAAGGAAGGAAGGAAGGAAGGAAGGAAGTCTGGTGACAGAGCAAGATTCTGCGAAAGGAAGGAAAGAAAGAAGGAAGGAAAGAAAGAAGGAAGGAAAGAAGGAAGGAATGAGGGAGGGAGGGAAGGAAGGAAAGAAAGAAGGAAAGAAGGAAGGAAGGAAGGAAGGAAGGAAGGAAGGAAGGAAGGAAGGAAGGAAGGAAGGCAGGCAAGCAAGCATTCTATTATTCTGGTACATGTGAAAATGGCAAGGAAGACTTTGTTCAGGACTATTTCAATAGAGGTATTATGGTAGGGGAAAGAGATTGGCCTCAACATTGCAGACAAGGACAAATGAAGATTTAGAGTCAAAGAGCAGAGTGTGGGGTTAGTGGATGGAAAATGACTAGGAGGAGACATGAAGGGTAGGAGATTTCTACTCAAGACAGGTCAAGGGATTATACATTACAAGTGGGGATTGAAGAAATTGATCAGATATAAAAGGTGGGGTAGTCTGTCTAAACTGACTTTGCAAAATTCTTACTAAAACTGGACTCCACAAGGACTGACACAAAAGCCCAAGATTGAAGCCAAGTCAAGGAGAGAGCTCAGAGGAGCTTAACTAAAGACTGATCAAGAGAGTCTTTGTTAACATAAAGTGGCCCAAGAGACTCTCCAGAACTAGTACCTTTACGTCAAACTGAAACTCTCAAGCACCAGGTCCTCCACACATCCTTTATCAAACAAGAACAGCAGAGAAAAATTTGGGAGATCTCCTAGCCCCCCAAAAGACAAGACATAGATATTCTGTGATGGAATTTTTTCCAAGCATCCACTTGGGGAAACCCCAGTGGATGCATCGTCAACAGAGCCTGATTAATTTCAGCTCAAGCCATTCCAAAAAGTAGAATGAAATGCCAGGTGACTGGAAAGCCAACTGCTTGCAGGTGAAAATCTCTAATGGAGAAACTCTAATGGAGAAACGCTAATAGAAAAAAAAAATCTTGCTGTTCTTCTACCCCATTAGAGAAACTCTAATAGAAACCCTAATAGAGAAACTCTAATAGAAAAAAAAATTATCTTGATATTCCTCTACCCCTTAATCTGACATGCCCCTTCTTTCTTTCAAAACTCTCTTCATCTTCTGATGCCTTGTATTACCTTTGATGGCTAAAAGAGTTGAGCCCCAAATATATTTTACTATATAGTTGGGTTTCATTGCATTCTAACTTTGGGATAACTCCTACCCATGTTCCCCTTTAAACAAACAAAACACTTACTTGAGCTTCACCCTAATGAACTGGATACTACCTTGCCCCAGGTAACAAGCGGTGTAATAGACTAATTCTCTTGATGTTAACTAGTTTATATGTTAGAAGTCATGTCAGTAATGGATTAATCTCAGTAGAAAAAATTTGAGAGAATCTTGTCTCCTAAAGGTTTTCAGTAAAGGTGAGCAAATGAAAAAGAAAAGAGCCTAAACATCTTTAAATATTATCAATTATCAAAGTAATGAAAAATCAAACAGCAAAATGCTATTTTTGATTTTATTAACCAAGAAGATAATCCTGAATGCTAATAAAGATGTAGTATGGCACACCGGAAATTGGAATAACAATTTGGAATTACGCACCAGGAAACTTAGAAATTCACACGCCCGTTAGCCTAGTATTTCTTCTAGGACTCAATTCTAAGATTTCAGAAAACAGAACAGAAATTGGTATTATATGTCTTTGATACATTATTTATGATCAAAGCCACATATATTTATTACAAAACATGTACTTCTAAGCAACACCAAATGCCTTTTAGTTTTCTTTTTTAAACTTTCCTCTATTTTCCCCTTTTCTAAAACAATGGATACAATTTTTTTTACAAGTATGAATGAGAATAAATTATTCTTATATAGGAATTAAAGTTCTCAAATAAGTAGGAATTATGATTCCTTTTAAAATCATAAGACCAAATAAAGTGTTTACATAATTCTATTAAAGTCCAGGTGGGTCATATCTTTAAGGGTTGAGCAACCTGTTGAAGATTCTTAAATCCCAAGTTATGAGACAAAACTTTTTTACCCAAATAATGGAAAGAAGACCTTGAATGTGAAAGCTGCTCTCATGGCTTGGTGAGGCTGATGAGGAGACCAAAGACCCTGAATGGGGCACACACCCTCCTGCCTCCCACCTCTCGTTGGAACCAATTAGGGAAAATTAGCTCTCTCTGAACCGGAAAGCTGGTGGCATGTTATGGAGGCAGGAGCCACAGCTGGACAGAGAGCATGCTGAACCACGTACGGAAGGCGGACAGTAAATCTGGCCTAATGAAGAGTGCATACAACCCTTCTGTTGGCTCCCAGCCATCCAACTAGAGGAGTCTGGATTTGAGAGGGAAATGATATACCCTTCATATTCAGAGTGGAAGGTCCTAAGTAAAATGGCTTCTCTTGAAACAGAGAGAGGATGGAAAGAGACCTATTGTCCAGCCAGGGAAGCGCCTGTACATTGTGGGTGATACTTTGTCCACCAAAGGCACAAATGCACCACATGTGTTTGTGATGCCCTGTGTCCAGCTGAGCAAACTCCACTCTCAAACTTTTCAAAACTTTTTACATTCCTCTACCCTTGATCTCCACACTGTCAAGTTAAAAGTTGTACCATCAAATTCATAGCCCACTAGACTCTGTGAGTGGTGTAAGTTTCCAGAAAGGCAGTTGTTTTTCTTGACTTGAAGCTTAAAGCCTCAGAATGTCCTTGACCGATTCTCATATACATTCTTTTACTGCGTATCTGAAATTTATGAGTTAAACACTTCTTTGTTGTGTTTATATGTACTCCTCTTCAACCAATTTTTTATTATGGTAAAATACATATAGCATAAAGTTTACCATCTGAAATATTTTTAAAAGAGATGGGGGTCTCACTATGTTGCACAAGCTGGCTTTGAACTCCTGGGCTCAAGGGATCCTCCTGCCTCAGCCTCCTGAGTAGCTGGTACTACAGATGCATGCCACCTCACTTAGCTCATCTTAACCATTTTTAATTGTTCCACATGGATGCAGCTGGAGGGGCCATGATTCTAAGCGAATTAATGCAGAGAACCAAATACTGCGTGTTCTCACTTATAAGTGGGAGCTAAACACTAAGTACACATAGGGACAAAGAAGGGAACAATAGATGCTGTTGGAGGGAGGCTACTTGAGGATGGAGGTTGGGAGCAGGATGAGGAAGAAAAATTACCAGACAGATGCCTTGGCTCATGGCTGTAATCCCAGCACTTTGGGAGGCTGAGGCAGGCAGATCACCTGAGGTCAGGAGTTCGAGACCAGTCTGGCGAACATGGTAAAACCCCATCTCTACTAAAAATACAAAAATTAGCTGCGTGTGGTGGCAGGTGCCTGTAATCCCAGCTACTCAGGAGACTGAGGCAGAGGGAATCGCTTGAACTCAGGAGGCGGAGGTTGCAGTGAGCTGAGATCGAGCCACTGCACCCCAGCCTGAGCAAGACTCCATCGCAAAAAAAAAAAAAAAAAAAAAAAAA
>NW_016803882.1:3149290-3180736 GCF_001698545.2 Rhinopithecus bieti | reverse complement strand
AAGGAAGGAAAGAAAGAAGGAAGGAAAGAAAGAAGGAAGGAAAGAAGGAAGGAATGAGGGAGGGAGGGAAGGAAGGAAAGAAAGAAGGAAAGAAGGAAGGAAGGAAGGAAGGAAGGAAGGAAGGAAGGAAGGAAGGAAGGAAGGCAGGCAGGCAGGCAAGCAAGCATTATATTATTCTGGTACATGTGAAAATGGCAAGGAAGACTTTGTTCAGGACTATTTCAATAGAGGTATTATGGTAGGGGAAAGAGATTGGCCTCAACATTGCAGACAAGGACAAATGAAGATTTAGAGTCAAAGAGCAGAGTGTGGGGTTAGTGGATGGAAAATGACTAGGAGGAGACATGAAGGGTAGGAGATTTCTACTCAAGACAGGTCAAGGGATTATACATTACAAGTGGGGATTGAAGAAATTGATCAGATATAAAAGGTGGGGTAGTCTGTCTAAACTGACTTTGCAAAATTCTTACTAAAACTGGACTCCACAAGGACTGACACAAAAGCCCAAGATTGAAGCCAAGTCAAGGAGAGAGCTCAGAGGAGCTTAACTAAAGACTGATCAAGAGAGTCTTTGTTAACATAAAGTGGCCCAAGAGACTCTCCAGAACTAGTACCTTTACGTCAAACTGAAACTCTCAAGCACCAGGTCCTCCACACATCCTTTATCAAACAAGAACAGCAGAGAAAATTTGGGAGATCTCCTAGCCCCCCAAAAGACAAGACATAGATATTCTGTGATGGAATTTTTTCCAAGCATCCACTTGGGGAAACCCCAGTGGATGCATCGTCAACAGAGCCTGATTAATTTCAGCTCAAGCCATTCCAAAAGTAGAATGAAATGCCAGGTGACTGGAAAGCCAACTGCTTGCAGGTGAAAATCTCTAATGGAGAAACTCTAATGGAGAAACGCTAATAGAAAAAAAAAATCTTGCTGTTCTTCTACCCCATTAGAGAAACTCTAATAGAAACCCTAATAGAGAAACTCTAATAGAAAAAAAAATTATCTTGATATTCCTCTACCCCTTAATCTGACATGCCCCTTCTTTCTTTCAAAACTCTCTTCATCTTCTGATGCCTTGTATTACCTTTGATGGCTAAAAGAGTTGAGCCCCAAATATATTTTACTATATAGTTGGGTTTCATTGCATTCTAACTTTGGGATAACTCCTACCCATGTTCCCCTTTAAACAAACAAAACACTTACTTGAGCTTCACCCTAATGAACTGGATACTACCTTGCCCCAGGTAACAAGCGGTGTAATAGACTAATTCTCTTGATGTTAACTAGTTTATATGTTAGAAGTCATGTCAGTAATGGATTAATCTCAGTAGAAAAAATTTGAGAGAATCTTGTCTCCTAAAGGTTTTCAGTAAAGGTGAGCAAATGAAAAGAAAAGAGCCTAAACATCTTTAAATATTATCAATTATCAAAGTAATGAAAATCAAACAGCAAAATGCTATTTTGATTTTATTAACCAAGAAGATAATCCTGAATGCTAATAAAGATGTAGTATGGCACACCGGAAATTGGAATAACAATTTGGAATTACGCACCAGGAAACTTAGAAATTCACACGCCCGTTAGCCTAGTATTTCTTCTAGGACTCAATTCTAAGATTTCAGAAAACAGAACAGAAATTGGTATTATATGTCTTTGATACATTATTTATGATCAAAGCCACATATATTTATTACAAAACATGTACTTCTAAGCAACACCAAATGCCTTTTAGTTTTCTTTTTTAAACTTTCCTCTATTTTCCCCTTTTCTAAAACAATGGATACAATTTTTTTTACAAGTATGAATGAGAATAAATTATTCTTATATAGGAATTAAAGTTCTCAAATAAGTAGGAATTATGATTCCTTTTAAAATCATAAGACCAAATAAAGTGTTTACATAATTCTATTAAAGTCCAGGTGGGTCATATCTTTAAGGGTTGAGCAACCTGTTGAAGATTCTTAAATCCCAAGTTATGAGACAAAACTTTTTTACCCAAATAATGGAAAGAAGACCTTGAATGTGAAAGCTGCTCTCATGGCTTGGTGAGGCTGATGAGGAGACCAAAGACCCTGAATGGGGCACACATCCTCCTGCCTCCCACCTCTCGTTGGAACCAATTAGGGAAAATTAGCTCTCTCTGAACCGGAAAGCTGGTGGCATGTTATGGAGGCAGGAGCCACAGCTGGACAGAGAGCATGCTGAACCACGTACGGAAGGCGGACAGTAAATCTGGCCTAATGAAGAGTGCATACAACCCTTCTGTTGGCTCCCAGCCATCCAACTAGAGGAGTCTGGATTTGAGAGGGAAATGATATACCCTTCATATTCAGAGTGGAAGGTCCTAAGTAAAATGGCTTCTCTTGAAACAGAGAGAGGATGGAAAGAGACCTATTGTCCAGCCAGGGAAGCGCCTGTACATTGTGGGTGATACTTTGTCCACCAAAGGCACAAATGCACCACAAGTGTTTGTGATGCCCTGTGTCCAGCTGAGCAAACTCCACTCTCAAACTTTTCAAAACTTTTACATTCCTCTACCCTTGATCTCCACACTGTCAAGTTAAAAGTTGTACCATCAAATTCATAGCCCACTAGACTCTGTGAGTGGTGTAAGTTTCCAGAAAGGCAGTTGTTTTCTTGACTTGAAGCTTAAAGCCTCAGAATGTCCTTGACCGATTCTCATATACATTCTTTTACTGCGTATCTGAAATTTATGAGTTAAACACTTCTTTGTTGTGTTTATATGTACTCCTCTTCAACCAATTTTTTATTATGGTAAAATACATATAGCATAAAGTTTACCATCTGAAATATTTTAAAAGAGATGGGGTCTCACTATGTTGCACAAGCTGGCTTTGAACTCCTGGGCTCAAGGGATCCTCCTGCCTCAGCCTCCTGAGTAGCTGGTACTACAGATGCATGCCACCTCACTTAGCTCATCTTAACCATTTTAATTGTTCCACATGGATGCAGCTGGAGGGGCCATGATTCTAAGCGAATTAATGCAGAGAACCAAATACTGCGTGTTCTCACTTATAAGTGGGAGCTAAACACTAAGTACACATAGGGACAAAGAAGGGAACAATAGATGCTGTTGGAGGGAGGCTACTTGAGGATGGAGGTTGGGAGCAGGATGAGGAAGAAAATTACCAGACAGATGCCTTGGCTCATGGCTGTAATCCCAGCACTTTGGGAGGCTGAGGCAGGCAGATCACCTGAGGTCAGGAGTTCGAGACCAGTCTGGCGAACATGGTAAAACCCCATCTCTACTAAAATACAAAATTAGCTGCGTGTGGTGGCAGGTGCCTGTAATCCCAGCTACTCAGGAGACTGAGGCAGAGGGAATCGCTTGAACTCAGGAGGCGGAGGTTGCAGTGAGCTGAGATCGAGCCACTGCACCCCAGCCTGAGCAAGACTCCATCGCAAAAAAAAAAAAAGGAAAAATTACCTCTTGGGTACTATGCTCACTACTTGGGTAACAAAATAATTTGTACACCAAACCCCATTAACATGCACTTTACCCATGTAACAAACCTGCACATGTGCCACCTGAATGTAAAATAGAAGTTGAAAGGACAAAATAAAATAAAATGTGATTCATGGTTTATCTGAAAAAAAAAAAAAAAAAAAACTAATTCAGTGTCATGAAGGACACCCACATTGACATACAACCATCATAACATCTGTATCCAGAATTTTTCACCACATACTGAAACCCCAAACACATTCAGCAATAACATCCTACTCTCCCTCTATGGCCCCTGGCAATCTCCATTCTACTTTCTGTCTCTATGAATTTGCCTATTCTAGGTACCTCATATAAATGGAATCACACAATAATTGCCCTTTTGTGTGTGGCTTATTTCACTTAGCATAAAGTTTTCAAATCGAACAAAATTTTTGGAGCAGTAAAGCCTATAAGCTGATAAGCATCAGGTAAAGCAATTCCTACTTATTTCCAGTTTCTCGACTTTTTTCAAAGATCTCGTTTGATTAGTGATTCCTTCTGAACAGCCAGAGTCATATGAAGTGGAAAGACTCCCTTAGAAAGTGTGTGTGCGTATTCCTTGCCAAGGGAAGTCAAATGGAATTTAGATAACCACTTGGTGGGGATATTGCAGAAGTTTGAATCTGTCGGGCTTCACACTTACATTCTATTCTAAAACTCTGTGACTTTTACAGACAAATGGTTTTGTTTGTTCATTCGTTTATTATTCATACAAGAATTTATCAGCATTTACTGAGCACCTACTGCATGTAAATGATGGATGTTGATGGAAAGCAATGACTGATGATATTGACTTGGTTCCTAGCCTCTGTGGTGAAGTTAGAAGTCTGGGCACTGTCCTAATAGACTGCTTTCGCTTTCAATAAGCTGGCTCTGGCTGGCAGAATCGAGGAGGACTGCCAGCTACCTATGTGCCTGAGTGGAGACTTGGCCTTTCAGTGGAGAGTTCCTTAATTGTGTTACCTTATACATCAGTCACAAAACCATAGCAGACTCAAACCTAACAGACCCGGGTAACTGTGAGTGCCCGCTGGAAACTAGCGTTACCTAGAATATCATCTAGAAATATCACAGACTTTTCCAATTTAAATATAATCCAAATTATAACTCTACCACTTACTAACATTGTGATATCGGGCAAGTCATTTAAACTTTCTGAGCCTTGGCCGGGCGTGGTGGCTCATGCCTCTAATCCCAGCACTTTGGGAGGCCGAGGTGGGTGGATCACGAGATCAGGAGATCGAGACCATTCTGGCCAACATGGTGAAACCCCTTCTCTACAAAATATATAAAAATTATCTGGACATGGTGGCACGTGCCTGTAATCCCAGCTATTTGGGAGGCTGAGGCAGGAGAATTTCTTGAACCAGAGAGTCGGAGGTTGCAGTGAGCCAAGATCACACCGCTGTACAGAGTGAGACTCTGTCTCAAAAAAAAAAAAAAAAAAAAAAAAACCAAAACCAAAAAAAAAACAAAACAACTTTTTGAGCCTCAGTATCCTTGTCAGTAAAGTGGGAATAAGAAATACCCATGCCACAGGACTCTTGCAGGAATTAAATGAGTTAGTACATAAAAAGCAGTTTGCACTCGGTATGGCACATAAAGGCACTAGGAAAATGCTAGGATCTCTTTTGGGGTTTTTTCAAGAATATGTATCATCACAACATAAATGCCAGCTCTGCGGTAGGCCAGCCCTCAAGTAGTGGCGTCTCCGGGGTTTCTCTAATATTGCTGGCTGGGTATAGGGAGAATCTGATTCAGAGAGATCATTGTGTTAGTTTAAAGGAGAGAACTTCCCTTTATTCATCAACCTAATAAATCCTGAAAGTCATCAGACCTGGTTAAATCCAAGGCAAACACAATCTCTTATGAATCAGGAATAAGATCTGAATATTTCTCTGGGTGGAGTTCATAACAGAGCAGAGATCAGGATATGTGAGTTGCAGGACAATAGACATCAGCTGGCACCTGCACAGTGGTGGGTGGCTGGGGACATGCCCATCTTTGGAGGGACTCATCTATTGCCAGAAAGCAGGATGGGTCTTGGCAAACCACAGAGGGCAATTGTTGCCTGGGCAGAGTCTACCCAGAGTGACGAGTATCATGTAAAGGAGGAAGGGAGGCAGAATGACCCAGTGAAGGTAAAGGGGGACTCTGAGTGGTCTGTGGTGACGTGTCCATACATAGGACTCTTCCTGACCAAAGGCAATGGGTTGATCTCATCTAATGGGTAGAGCTGCAAATACTGACAAGCTTCCTGAGGATAGCGGGATTTGGGTTAGAAACCCAAGAATTGAAATTACTACTGTAATTACGAATGATGACCTCATGACTATGTCCAGAACCACTCTGGTTTCAAAAGTGTGAATAGGCAGGGGATGCAATTTTGGTTCCTAATTTTAGTTGTTTCAGTTGAGGCCTGAACTGGGTTTTAAATACACATGAACAATAGCTAAGACCTTTATCCTTNAGGCAGAATGACCCAGTGAAGGTAAAGGGGGACTCTGAGTGGTCTGTGGTGACGTGTCCATACATAGGACTCTTCCTGACCAAAGGCAATGGGTTGATCTCATCTAATGGGTAGAGCTGCAAATACTGACAAGCTTCCTGAGGATAGCGGGATTTGGGTTAGAAACCCAAGAATTGAAATTACTACTGTAATTACGAATGATGACCTCATGACTATGTCCAGAACCACTCTGGTTTCAAAAGTGTGAATAGGCAGGGGATGCAATTTTGGTTCCTAATTTTAGTTGTTTCAGTTGAGGCCTGAACTGGGTTTTAAATACACATGAAAAAAAGCTAAAATTTTTTTCCTTTTTTTTTTTTTTTTTTTTTTTTTTTTTTTTTTTGATTGGCCTTTCTCAACTTTTTTTTTTTTTTTTTTCAAAATAGCTCTATTTTTCACTTATTCTGTTGCTTTTACTAACAATTTAGTAGTCAGTTTCTCATTTCTGTGTTCTGGTTATCAGAATATTTGCTTCCCATATCACTACAATGAGGAAAGTTCATCAATTCATTATTTTCAATGATTTAATGCCATGATATATTAATCTAGGATCTCTGAGAAACAGACTCTAAATGAGATTAAATGTGCAATAATTTTGTAGGAAAAATGTCCTGAGAGAAAGTTGAGAGTTAGCTGGAAAAGGCTAGGAGGGCCTTCAGCCTGAGATGCTAGTCTGAACCTAGTGAAGGAGAGCAGGAAGGAAGGAAGGTTAGCTGGAAATGTCTGAGGCTACTGTGCTGCATAAGAAAGGTTTGGCATGGATGTTGGAGAATCCAGGAGCCAAAGCTGGCCTTCAGAGCAATCCCCTTTGTTGGAGCAGCCTGAGGGAAGCATGGCTCAGTGCAAACTGTGAAGGATTTCAGACCATGGCTGTGGAGATCTTTGGTGAATTTCATTTTCTGTAGTTGAAGGCTACAGTTGAAGGGGTTACCAGAAGGCCAGGGTTTCTCAAATGTGGCACTACTGACATTTTGGAATGAACGATCCTCTGTTATGGGAGGCCCTTCCAGGTATGCAGAATGTTTAACCATCCCCGGCCTCTGCCAACTACATACCAGTAGCAACCCTCAACTCCCGATAGTCAAAAATGTCGGCAGATATTGTTAAATATCCCTTGGTGGGGGGCAAAATCACCCCTGGTTAAGAACCATTAGATCAGTGAAATTTAAAGATATTCAGGAAGGTGTATCAAGAAAATTATAAAATCAGAGGGAAAGGAAAAATTTAAATATTTTGAAACATATACAATGATTGTTTAGGTAAATAACTTAGCTAGGAAATTCAAAGTGAACAAGACTACCACACTACGACAGGCTGCAGATTGGATGTTAATTTTTATACCAAGTGAAGTATCTTGTCCTGAGATGAACTTACAATAAAATATCTTTACCTAAATATAAAGACACCAAAATCATGTTTAAAAATATTAAATGAATACCCTTTTAGTTTAGTGTGTCATTTTGTAATGCAAGCTCAAGTTATGGTTACTTATTTGGGAGGTGGATAAAAAGCATTTCCTCTGCAATAGCATACATACATTATAATGGCAGGAGGCAATGACTTCACGTTTAATTCAATAGTAATATGTGTGTCATGGATAGAAATTAAATTCAGGAATGAGGCAGATGAGGAATTATGCATATCAGATGTGATTTTCACCAACCATCAAAAGGTCTTTGACTTGTAGGCTTCCGCAAGGCCACAGGTAACAACCTTACTTATGTTTCCACATGGGTAGAGCTGATCCTCACATTCACTTGAAGTGGCATTCGTTGTGGCTGTCCCACCTGCAAGTACCCTAGATCCTGGCACTGAAATATCTCACCCAGACTATTCCAGTTATCTCCCAGGAGGTCTCCTACTTCCTCCCTTGCCAGAGGGGATCCCTAAAAATGAGTCTGATCCTACTTCACCTCTATTGAAAAGCATCCAAAGCAGCCTGGTCAACACAGTGAGAACCCTTCTCTACATAAAATATAACACTAGCAGGGCGTGGTGGTGGCACCTGTAGTCGCAGCTACTCAGTAGGCTCAGGCAGAAGGATCATTTGCGCCCAGCGTGTGGAGGCTGCAGTGGGCTATGACTGTGCCATTGCACTCCAGCCTGGGTGACAGATCCTGTCTCATAAAAAGAAAAGCCTCAAAGAATTTCCACTTCACTCATAGTAAAAGCAGAATACCTTTAACCTAAGTGTCCATCAGTAGATGGATGGATAAAGAAAATGTGGTACGCATCCACAATGGAATACTATTCAGCTGTAAAAAGGAATGAAATTCTGCCATTTGCAGCAAACATGGATCAGCCTGAAGGACATCATATTAACTAAAATAAGCCAGGCAGGGAAAGATAAATACTACCTGTTCTCTCTCATATGTAGAAGCTAAAATAAATTGAACTCAGAGAAACAGAGATAGACCTGTAGTCACCAGAGGCAGGGAGGGGTATGGGAGATTGAAAGATGCAAAGAGTTTGGTTAACAGATACAAAGTTACAGCTAGCTAGGGTGAATGAATTCTAGTGTTTTGTGGTACTGTAGGGTGAATATGGTTAACAATACTCTGGTGTATCTTTTCAGAATGCTAGAAGAGAGGATTTTGAATGTTCACAACATGAAGAAATGATAAATGTTCACAGTGAAGGATACGCTAACTACCCTGATTTGATCATTACACACTGTGTACATGTATCAAAATATCACTCTTATCCCATAAATATGTACAGTTGTTGCATACCAACTCAAATTAACAGGAAAGAAATAGCAGAATTTGTACTGTGGGCAAGAAGGGCCTTCATCTCTGCTACTCAAAGCATGGTCTGGGGAGCTGTGGAGGCAGGGGCATCATCTGGGGGCGTGGTAGGAATGCAGACCCTGGGCCTGTCCCAGATCTTCTAAATCAAGGCCTGTAGCTTCACAAGATCCCTGGGGGATTTGCGCAGACACTGGAGTTTGAGAAGCTCACTACTCCATAATCTGACATACAGTTTTTCTAACCTTACCTCCCTCTACTCTCCCCTTGCTCACCCTCCTTGGACACTCAACCTACCAAGCATGTCTGAGTTCCAGAGATTTTGCCCTTTCAGCCACTCTCTCCCTTCCCTCAGCTCCCTGCCTTAATGTCCTCTCACTTGTTAGGCTTCCCTGACCACTGTAGCTAACACACTTCTGAGCTCCCAACACTCTCCTGTCCAGGTCACTCTCCATCCCTGTGTCCTGCCTTATTTTAATTCAGAGCACTCATCCCCACCTACCATGTTGCCTATTGCCGTATATTCTCACTGTCTATCTCCAGGTTCATGAGAGCAAGGATTTTGTGTTATTTTGCTCACTGCTGAATGCTCAGACCCTGGAACGGTGCCTAACACAGAGTAGGTTGTTAGTAAATCATTGTTGACTGAATGGACAACTGAATTATGCAGTCCCATGCGACAAATTCCCTGGAGAGGAAGGAGGCTCCACAGGAACACAGAGGCTGGAGCTGTCCTCATCACCCGACAGTATCTTGGCCGCCTCTGCTCAATGTTGTGGGATGCTCTCTTCCAGGCTGCCCGGAAATGAACTGTGGCCAAATGCAAGCATCTGGCTATGGGGTAGATTCTCTTTTCATTCACAGGATACGCCCAGACCAAGCAGAGGATTCAGGAAGAGAGCTCAAAGATGCTGCTCCCCTTCTGGTACATGGGAGAATCAAGCTATGCATTTAGTTTACATGATGTTTTTGGAAGGGGAAAACAGCCAGACTTTCCAAAATGCATGGGAATTTTTTTTTCCAGAGAGACATTAATCTTTACTTCTTCTAAAAAGCAACCTGTTTATACATTTGTTGGAGGGTTTGTCTGGAAAAAAATTAAAATAGGAGAATTTGATTTGACACATCTGGAGCAGATGGGCATGTTTTGTTTGGCTTCCTGTGGATGTTTAAATTGGGGTTAAAATAGGGGAGATGGTAAAACTGTCTGAAGACTCAGGTGGCTGGAAAAATATGAGGATAGAATGTGAGAAATGGAACACAGTCAGATGTAGCGGGCAGAATCATTACACATCTTTCACTTTCTTTCCCTGTAAAGTGTGTGTTGTAAATGTTAATGAAAAGAAAGGGAATGAAGTTCAAGGACCGAAAAAGCAAAAAAGGGATTAAAGAACAGTTCACATGTAAAAACATTTTGCTCATATCTATTCCTGGGTCTCCTGAAGGCTAAACAGTGTGCCCTGGAGAACCATTGGAGAGAAGAAAATCTTTTCTCCACCTATCCCATACTTACCCTAAACTCAATTTTGATGAAAGCTTTTCACACAAAGCATCGGTGTGTTGAGTATGAAGCCAGCCACAAGGGGAAGTTGCACATGCATTGTTTTGAGTGGAGAGTAGAGACAACAGTTGTGGAGGCTTTGGAGCTGCACCTAACATAACTGCACAAGGAGGAGAGTAGAGTGTAGCATTCAGCAAGGTGCTTTTGCACTCTGCATGTGTTTTTTAGTCACTGAAGCACCAAAGATGATTACAAAAATGACCTGAAGTCATTGTCTTTATTCAGATTTCTGGCTTAGGATTGTTTTTCTTTTTCTTCTTTCTTTCCTCCAGCCATGTGTTCAAATTACAGGCATTTAGTGTTCCATTGTAAGGAATACTTGTGAAAAAGCACGTAAAGACATTAATTCCTCAGTTTTGGAGAAGCAATACTTAATTTTCATGCATAAAACTAGCAGTTATGACTGTGCATTGTGCTATGGACAGGAGATGACTTTGGCTATAAAACATGATTACCTTTAAAGTGCTAGAAAAATACCAATATAAATATGTTTAAAGTTACGAGTCAACACATCCAACACACTTCTGTAACTTTAAAACATCACCTTTAAAGTTTCTTTCAAATTCCCAAATTATCACAAGCTACTTAAAAAGAAATGCTCTCATGATTACCAATTTAGAGGAAGTGTATGATTAGGAATTTAAAATTTAAAATCAATTTATATCACATTTCAAGATGCTGCTTAAAAAAAATGTATCCAATGACTCAACAGTACCACCTGATTCTTAAATCTCTCAAATGGTGCTTTAATTAAACACAGGCAGAACAAAAGCAACTATTCTCTGTAATTACATAGCAACACTTCTTATTTGAGGTTTGCTATCCCCTAAAATCATCTGCCTTTCACTTAAAAAAAATTAAATAACTTTTCTGGTAACAACAAATAAGAATAAACAAATCGTGGTATAAGTAAAATATTACCTTTATGTCCCTCTTTGGAAGATATCCTGACATTGTATTCCTTTTGATTGTTTTGTGCCAGAAAAAAATAACTGCAAGTATTCCAAAACTCGGGAGGGGGTTGGGAATCTAATAGCATTTCTAAATTGCTTCCAAAGACTTTAAATGATGAGCTTTTGGACCAGAAAAGACTCAGAAAGAAAAACAAACCTAAATCTGCCCACAACCACAAAGCACATATGCAACTCATAGCAAAGAATGTGTGCATGAATATATGAGGGTGGAATTTGGCCACAACCAGGCTGATAACACGCTTAATCAAATGGTTCTTCATTTGGCCTCTATGGATTTTCTCTTCTAACTTTGGCAAATTTATGGAGAAATGAACACAAATTCAGCCAACTAATTTTGGACTCTATCAGCAAGTTCATTATTTTGTCAATCAAAAAACAACTCTCCAGCCCTCTGAACTTCAATAAATATGCTTCTTTTCAATTGGAAGTTTGCTTTCAACCTCCTTCTTCTCCCAAATAATTTGATAAAAGTCCCAATAGGTGTTTCTAGCTCGGATAAAGGAAACTGATTTATTTTACTGGAAACCACTCATATTTTGCTATGAATCTCTAAGATAATGGTTACTCTTTGAAACACAACGCAAAAGGTCTACTGACATTTTGATCAATAATACATAGGCCCCTGGGAGACAGAGGCTGGGTGAGTTATAGGTTGATTTATGTGAAGAACTCTCATCACCCCTTACTAGCCTCTTGCATCCAGCAACCCAGATTCCCTCTCAAAGTCTGATCCAGTCTTCTAAACTCAGTGTCCTCTCAGTCGTCTCCTGACACCTGCCTCAAATGGAAATGTACATGTCTTTGCATCTCGGTGTCCTGCTTTCTGAGACTGGCAAGGCAACTGATTTTAACAATGATATTACCAGCTAGAATTATGGACGGAATGTTTGTGTCCACCTCCTGCCCTTCTACCAATTCATGGGTTGAAGTCCTAACTCCCAATGTGTTGATATTTGGAGGTGGGGTCTTTGGGAAGTAATTAGGTTTAGATAAACTCATGAGGGTTGGGCCCCATGACGCCAGGGCTCACTCTCTCTCTCTGCCAAGTGAGGAAACAGGGAGAAGGTCTGCAAGCCAAGAAGAAAGTCCTCACCAGAACCCCGGCCATGCAGGCTGGCACCATGACCTTGGACTTCCAGCCTGCAGAATGGTGGGAAATAAATGTCTTTGTTTAATCCTCAGTCTATGGTATTTTGAGCTGATTAAGATAGTCCCTATTCCAGAAAAAATAAAAAGAAATTTAATATTAGAAACTTGAAAACACAAAGCTCTAACATGAGTGAGTAAATAAATGAATGAATGGTTGGTGTTTACTCACCAAGGCAGGCTGTTGGGGAAACACAGCCTATTCCATCAGCCCTTAAAATAAGGCTTTTGTCTGGACTGCCTCTGAGCCCCACTGGTTTTCTAGAAGGAGGCCATGCTGTGTGCACAGATCCTGTATTGAAGATGCATTCAGGGCCTCTTCTGACTCCTAGAGCTTGGGTTGGTTTCAGGATGTTTGCACGACCCCAGGTGCATGATTGTAGAGTAAGGGACACATAAAGAGACTTGTACTAACCAGTTCCCCAGCTCAGGGTGGCTCTGAGTGTTTGGGAACACACCCCAAAGCCAGTCCATAGATGCGTACTGCAGAAGATCAGCCTTTAAGTACACCTGTGTGTCTTTGGTGTGGGGGGTTCACCATGTTGTACCATTGATCTGCCAGTGTAAAATTCCAACAAAATAAGGACCATTTGTCCACACTTGAACAAAGGAATGCATGACTCACAATGAACTTAACAACTCACTTGAAAAAAATTTTTGTGTAGAAGAAAAAGGAGTGTTTTCTTATAAAAAAAATTTATCCAACTCGTCCAGGAATTTCCGTGGTGACAAATACTCAGTCTCTTTTCCTCTTCTGTGCCTGCCCCTCGTCTCTGAATCCCCAAATCTTTGTATCAGGCCCAAGTTCTCGTACTTCCATTTCTTAAATCATTCTTCAATAATTTACTCTGTTGTTAATCAAGTTTGAAAATACTTGAAGGAACTCCTATCTCTATAGGGTTTCATATAAAACTTATATCTTCTTTCTCTTTAGCTCTACTTTTCTAATGACTAATTTTTGGGAAGACTATTCCAGCCTATGGCATATATATTCACACTATTTTTGGAAAATTCTCTGGTTTAGGAAGACCTAGGGCTGAAGCAGGGCTGAAAAGGTAAAGGAAAAAAGTGAGGTTTTGACAAGAGGAGAAACAGAAAAGGTCTAGGAAAAGAGGGCAAAAAGACCCCAAAACATTTTTCATCTATTTTATGTTTTGATGGAACTGGTCTTAGCCCCAAATAAAAAGACCTACTTTAATTTAGGGGCAGCAGAAGAGAGGCAGAAGGAAAATAAAACCATTGGTGGGGATTAGAATATTTTAAACAAGGATCTACATTATATTGATAACTATTTAACTGGATTACACTTTTCCAAGAAGGGGAAAAGAAAAAAAAAAAAAAGATGGGGCCGGGCGTGGGGGCTCAAGCCTGTAATCCCAGCACTTTGGGAGGCCGAGACGGGCGGATCACGAGGTCAGGAGATCGAGACCATCCTGGCTAACACGGTGAAACCCCGTCTCTACTAAAATACAAAACTAGCCGGGCGAGGTGGCGGGCGCCTGTAGTCCCAGCTACTCGGGAGGCTGAGGCAGGAGAATGGCGTAAACCCGGGAGGCGGAGCTTGCAGTGAGCTGAGATCCGGCCACTGCACTCCAGTCCGGGCAACAGAGCGAGACCCCCCCCCAAAAAAAAAAAAAAAGATGGGTAGCATGTGTTACTTGATTTCTAGTTTTTGCCAATTTCTGTGGTGTCAATGTTCTCAACATGGCCAATTTAAAGCTACTAGTGTGGGGTCACTGAATATGAGGAAGAGATGCAGATGAGCCTGTGCAAATCACCTCTAGTGAAGTTAACTTGGACCTTCATGTTGAAATCGGTAAGCCCAAAGAAACAGTAAGGGGTATTTAAAGGTGACATGGAAACTTATTTAAAGGTGACAGGTAACACTTATTAAAATGTGCTTTAAACAATGTCCACTTTTAGATGGTAAAATTTTGAATTTTCCTTCTTTTGCCTCACAAGTAGTCATGTAAATTTGTGTTGTCCTCTGATTTGGTTATGTGTCAATATTAAAGAACTTATTTACTTTTTATTTCACTTTGTTAAGTAAGGAAAAATATTCCTGTGATGTCGGAATGAGAAGTTACAAGTTAAATACATAAACAGGAATCTGTGGTGATGTCACCTGTATTCTATGTAATTTACAGTTCCACAGCAACTCCACTCAGAGCCTATGATCAAAGCCTGCTTCTGATCCCTTCTTGATGGCTTGGACAATTATTATTTTTTATTTCTGATCCTTCATGACTCTACATGACACATTGCTAACATACGAATTTAGCAAAATGTCTCATTACTTTAATGTACTGGGCATGCCAAGCAGAGCAGTTAGCATTCCTGTTTAGATACAACCTTGTTTCTGTTTTACTCTGATGCCTTCACAGCATATTAAAATGCTCAGAATCACAGTGGCATTTAACATAAAGATGGATTTCGGGTTTATTATGGGTATTTGTAAGTTATTTGCAGATGGTTATGTGTAGGTATTTATGTATAAAAAGCAGATGTTCTATTTCTTTATAAGGCCTCAATACTAACCATTTATGAGGGGACAGAGGACAAGCACTCTAGTCACATTTGGTTCTCATGCTATTGAAGCAATGGTTGCTAAATTGCTTCTCAGGCAAAAGGTCCATTTTGTTGTTGTTGTTCAAAAACTTCATTAGGAGAAAGAGAAATAAGTTCTTTACAAATATCTGTTTTCCGCCTACCTGCTTGCATTCATGACTCAACTAATTATTTGATGTCTTGAGAGAAAATTCCTTCTTTCTCTTTCCATTGGCTTGTCAGACTATAGCATGATGATTGCACAAAGCAAACTCCTTCACTTTCTCCATGACAGTTTCACTTTAAAAGCTCCCACACTAGCTTTAACTCAGAGAGCTCTTCTCCCTTCCCAGGTACCTGGTCATAGAATTCCAGAATTTCCCAGTCAGTCCTGGCACAGGGAAGCTGCTGCCCCATCCTTGTTCCCCATGGACCTAGAAGCTCTAGACTGTGGTGAGACAGAATGTGAGATAACAAGCAGATCAAAGCTTCATCTCTGGGAGAGACGTCACCAATAGGTTAATAAGAATCATTGGCAGGATGCAATGGGAAACATTCACATTTCCCAGGGGTTCACAGACTTTTTGGAAATAGTATATGGAGCCTTGATCTATAATTGCTAGAATTTAAAACTATTATATTATCTCTAGCACTGATCAGCCTATTTAAAAACACCACTTTACCCTCCTTCACTTTGTTTCCAAATAGAATCTTTTAGATTATTTTGATAATTAAGAAATCTATAGGAAGAGATAAAATAAGGAGCATTTCACAAGATATGTAAAAATGCCTCAGTGTCTTTCATACTATTCTAATAATGAGCATATTTAATAACAATATAGGGAAGGAAGGAAAGAAGGTAGGGAAGGAAAGAAGGAGGGAGGGAGAGAGGAAGAGAGGGAAGGAGGAATGTACAGATGAAGTAAAGTGACTTTTTAAAGGTTTCTGAAGTAAATTGGCTAATGAATATGATCTTGTGAGCTAAGTTAGTTTCCAGGCCTTCTAGATTATTTCACCAAATGGGTAATGTATCCCTGTCCTTTAAGTGATGCTCTATTAAAGCATCACCGTGCTTCAAGGGATGGGACTCTGATTGACCCATCCTTTGTGCTTCTCTGGAGACTTGCACAGGGCTGGTCAAACCATAAAACACAAAAAGACTTGGCTTGTTGACTAATCCTGAGTATCACAAACTAAAATCTAGTGCATAATGTGTGGAAAAATTGCAGGAGGAAATCCCTTGGGAAACACTGAGACACTGTTGGGGGCTGGCTTCTAAGGAACTGCCTCATAGAGACAATGCTTTTGTTTTCCAAAAACCCTTTATAAACAACCTCCTGTGTCATGATTCAGCTTAAAAACACATCCATTCACTCATGTATGGACACATGGACACACACACACACATACACATGCTAATAGGGAGAAGGGCAGAGGTGATCAGCATGTTGAAAGTCTGAATTCATTTTTAATACTCAGATCCTGAATAAATATGAGTAAAACAAATCAGTATCAATCATCACTATTGACACAGTGTCCATGGATATCACTGGAAAACAAATCCAATTACCAGGACTCAAAACAGCTAAAAACTTTTTTAGTAAGTATGTTCATCTTATTTCTGTACAACAAATACAGCCACTTAAAACACACACTTATTATCTCACAGGTTATGTCGCTTAGGAATCCTGACTCAGTTATGCTTGTTCCTTTACTTAGGGTCTCACAAAGCTGTAATCAAGGTACTGACTAGGGCTGCAGTCTCATTTGAGGCTCAACTGGGGAAGACTGTGCTTTCTGAAGATTGTTGGCAGAATTCACTTCTTTGGTGGCTCAGCTGGAGGCTGCCCTCAATTCCTAGAGATCACCTGCAGTTCTTTGCCATGTGGGGTTCCCCAGTATGGTCACTTGTTGCCTCAAAACCAATAAGGAAGTAAAAGACTCTAGCAAGACATGCACTCCAATCTTATATAAGATAAGATGCAATCACATATATCTGGCCAACTCTGCTGTATTCTCTAGTCAAAGGTCCTGCTCACATTCAAGGAGAGTGAACTCCAGGAGTCAGGGATCATGGGGACCATTTTAAGTCTGCCCATTACAGTAAACGCTGATCTTAAACTGTCATGCAAAATTCCATGGGAAATGCACAATGGTTTTCTATGAAATTGGTGCATAAAGATAGGTATAACATAAGGAAGAGATGAACATCAGCTTCATTTTAGGAGAGTAGAAAACAAATTCCTGAAACTGAGATTATCTGAATTATCAATAAATAAAAAACAAACAAACTCAAAACAGAAAACATCACAACGCATGTACCTGATGTAATTCCGTGCAACAGGGATTCGGGGAATTCTTGACTGCTTATGGTAATGACTGGGATAAAATCTGCACTGTACCTTCATTTGGAACAAGAAGTTTGGGCAAATTTTCTTCTAGATTCAAAGGGAATCTTACTTTTATTTTTAATTATGTTTAATATCCTGTGGTCCTCTGAGAAAACACTATTCTCTTCTTTGTATTTGGCAAATGAGAGAGTTCATTTTGAAAGGTACAACTACAGTGAAGCCAGGGAGAAAAGGTGACTTGCGCCAACTGCCTTAGCTTCCGTATAATTAAAAGGCACATTTTTCCAAAGAATAGTGGATTTTTGGCCGTTGTAGCCTTGCTCACACCGCACTATCTTTTACAATGGAATTACAAGATGTGGTTTACAGGCCATTGTCTGGGACACATCATTTTATATTACAGTATATAATGGATGGAAAGAATTAATTTCTTTCTTTCTTTCTTTCTTTCTTTCTTTCTTTCTTTTTTTTTTTTTTTTTTTTTTGTGAGATGGAGCCTGGCTCTGTCCCCCAGGCTGGAGTGTAGTGGCATGATCTTGGGTCAATGCCACCTCCGCCTCCCAGGTTCAAGTGATTCTTCTGCCTCAGCCTCCCGAGTAGCTGGGATTACAGGCATGTGCCACCACTCCCAACTAGGTTTTTTTTTTGTACTTTTAGTACAGACGGGGTTTCACCATGTTAGCCAGGATGGTCTCAATCTCCTGACCTCATGATCCACCTGCCTGAGCCTACCAAAGTGCTGGGATTACAGGCATGAGCCACCACATCCAGCCCAGAAAGAATTTCTTCTTAAGAACCATTATTCTTTTCCTAGTTTGGGGCTAGAATATTATGCTTTGATAGTCTTCCAATCTGTAGATACACTATATATATATATATTTATTATTTTTTTTTTGAGATGGAGTTTTGCTCTTGTTGCCCAGGCTGGAATGTAATGGTGCGATCTCAACTCACCGCAACCTCCGTCTCCTGGATTCAAGCAATTCTCCTGCCTCAGCCTCCCGAGTAGCTAGGATTACAGGCATGCACGACCATGCCAGGCTAATTTTATATTTTTAGTAGACATGAGGTTTCTCCATGTTGGTCATTCTGGTCTCGAACTCCCAACCTCAGGTGATCCACCCATTTCAGTCTCCCATAGTGCTGGGATTAAAGGCATGAACCACCGCGCCCAGGCCAGATACACTATATTTTTAACAATAAGAATTCTATTGAGGTGAAACACTTATTTTTTGTACCTCTTAGGTAGCACTTAATCTCAATATTTACTGTTAATTTTATCTGCCCTGGCTGACATCCCTTCCTCTTCTGAAGCATCCTTCCTCAATGGTGTTTTCCCAGAACTAAGGAACTCATCTTCCTTAGAAAATCCATGACAGTTTGGGAAAATCAAGTCAGGAGACAACACAATGGGCTCGGTTCTTTCAAGGAATTTAGGCTAAGCTGTTAGATATTAATGTTCTTGGATCTTGTTGAATAAAGGATTATTGAAAAAGTGTATGTGCTGCCTTAGGGATGAGGAAGTAGCTTCACTTCCAAAAACTGAGCATTCCTTGTGTCTCACTGGTGGGATTAATCTTTTTGGTTGTTAGCTTCATGTTTCACAAGAATGTTTTTATATGAAAACCCAAGGATCATTTTCTACTTCTACACATCAGCGCACACTGTTGGGAAACTATCATCTACACATTGTTCAGATTCCACCCAAAAGGTCACAGACTTACACAGAAGAGATAAAATGTTTCCTTTATGGTGAGACATTTTTAATGGACAATCATCTCTTAGTATCCTCAAAGTATTGGTTCCAGGACTCCCCAAGGATACCAAAATCTGCAGGTACTCAAGTCCCTGATGTAAAATGGTGCAGTATTTGCCTATAAGCTACATACATTCTTTCCTATATTTTAAATCATCTCTAGATTACTTGTAATACCTAATATAACATAAATGCTATCTAAATAGTTGTTACACTGTGTTGGTTTTTTATTTTTATTATTTTTTTAAAGAAAGGGTCTCACTCTGTCGCCCAGGCTGGAGTGCAGTGGTGCCATCATGTCTCACTATAGCCTCCACTTCCTAGGATCAAGTGATCCTCCCACCTCAGCCTCTCCAGTAGCTGAGACTACAGGTGCATGCCACCCAACGCAGCCAACTTTTTAAACTTTTAGTAGACACAGGTCCTCACTGTGTTGCCAAGCTGACCTAAAACTTCTGAGCTCAAGTGATCCTCTAGCCACAGCCTCCCAAATTGCAGGGATTACAGGCATAAGTGATTGTACCCAGCCTAGATTAGTTTTTATTGTATGTAAAATTTTATTTTTCTGAATATTTTTGACCCATGGTTGGTTGAATGTATGCAGAACCTACAGACAGGGAGGGTCAACTGGACCTTACTTTTTATTTAAAAAGGTCACTGGAGTTACGAAATATAGCTATGATAAATATCACACAGACTAGTCAGTCTTTACTGACAGCAATATTATTTTATTTTATTTTTATTAATTAATTCTTTTTTAGATAGGGTCTCTCTCTGTTGCCCAGGCTGGAGTGCAGTGGTACAATCTTGGCTCACTGCAGCCACCATCTCCTGGGATAAAGAGATCTTTCTACCTCAGCCTCCTGAGTAGCTGGGACTATAGGTGTACACCACCATGCTTAGATAATTTAAAAACTTTTCCGTAGAGAGGTGTCACTATATTTCCCAGGTTGTCTTAAACTCCTGGACACAAGTAATCCTCCTGCCTCGGCCTCCCACAGTGCTTAGATTATAGGCGTGAGTCACTGCACCCAGCCTGATAGCAATTTTAGATGACAAAGGGAAAAAAATTGTCATTGTCACATAGTAGTGCAGACACTATACTTTTTGACAATCTATCAACAAGTGAGTTTGTTCCTTTGCCACCCAATTCTTTCATCCTGTATTTCCATTGAACTATTTCTTTGCGTATCTAGGCAGCCTTCAAGTCCCTGTTGATATGCCACTTCCTCCACGAAGTGTTTCCAAACCCTATCTTTCAGAATCCTTTTGTTTTCCTGTGGCCTCACAGTATTGGAACCACTATTAGAGCAGTAATTTCTTTCTCATTCATGCCACAGTTAGCTTTTTATGTCTCTTCTAACTAAATTATAAGCTAAATGCCACAATTAGTTTTTTATGTCTTTTTTAACTAAATTGCACTAATTTCTTTTTCATTCATGCCACAATTAGTTTTCTATGTCTTTTCTAACTAAATTATAAGTTCAGTGACAATAGCATTCAGCTTATGATTTCTGTTTTACCACAATGCATTGCAAATCGTAAACCCTTGTTACACAAACAAGAAATGTTCCTCCAGTCTTTTTATCATCGACTGTTGTGCAGTGTCTTGACAGCCGGGGTTTTTTTTTTTTTTTTTTTTTTTTTTTTTTTTTTGTATATCACACCAATTCTGAATCTTGGAGTTAACCAGGTTTTCTCTTTTGTTTTTGCTTACTAGAAAGCTTGATTTACATTTAGACCTCCCTCTAGACTTTGATAATGCACATTTTTTGTGCTAATCTTATCTCTAGCTTTAATGTTTTCTTTCCTTTTTTAAAAAGAACATTTAAGTTTTTTACCCTCAAATGAATTCAATTAGTTATATTAACTCTTTACATTTGTATATTTATGTGACTACCTTAAATCAAGTAGGATTGACAATTAAAATTAAGAAAATAAACAGATACCCAATAAACAATCATACAATTTATTAGACAAATTCTTCTTATATAGGAGTTTTTCTGTGGTTGTGTCAGTTTCAACAAGTGGTAATTAATAAAGAATGTTAATCTTTGAAAATAACAAACTTTTATTACCCATATGAATTTTTTTCCCCATGACAGTGTGTTATTAATAGAACTTCCCAGATAGCAGGCAGGCAAGTTTGCTGTTGGCCTCAGATTCCATTTCCTTATGTGTAAATGAGGGGGTAGGGCTAAAAGATCCCTTGGGTCTCCTCAGTTTCTCACATTATGCGATTCTTAAATAACCTCAGCTCTCCCCTTCTCTCTACCTGTGTTGACACAGCCTCAGAACATTAGGGAGGAGGTTTGAAATTTGAAATAAATCTTTTGGACTTTTAGATTTCACTGAGTGCTGACTTAGATTTCTACAGTGATGACGAATTAAGAAAAAGCTGCTGGGAGAATTGACAGTGTTGGGATTTATATGAGGCCCACCCACAACAATCTTGAAATTTTTCTGAAACTTCACAGTTATGTGAGTGGGTGTATGGGGAAAATATTTTTTTTTTAAGTTAATCTATATATAGCTAATTGAGCAGAAAAGTACCTAGTGACTTCACGAATATTCTCTTCTTTGATGGTTAGTCGTTTAGTCTGTGGGAAACTATTGAGGAAGAAGACAAGGCAAACGTAGCAAGACAGAAGGAAAAGAGATGACAAAAAGTGTGAGTCTGACAATGGGAGCAGGATGGGGGGCTCTCACTGTGGGAATGAGATTCCATCATCCCTACTTCTACATTCTCCCAGTGCCCCATGCTTTCCTGGACTTACCTTATCGCTCACACATGCTTGTCCCAAGAATGCCAGACAAGAAGGCAGTGTGCCATACTGCTTAGTACATAGGTTTTGGGGCCTCCTGCCATCTAGGTACTGGCTGTGGAACCTTGGTTAGTTTCCTGATCTATCCTGATTATTGTCTGTACCATGGAGTTAATAATAGCAAATAGGGGATAGCATAGGGATGGTATAATGATTAAATGAGATGATATATTGACAATGTGGAGCACAGTGTCTGTCATTCATTCACTTATTCATTCAGTACATATTTACCAAGCATATACTGTGTGCCAAAAGCTAGAGGACACTTGGAGTATGTCCATGAACAGATCAGATAAAGATTTCTGCCCATGGGAATCTTACTTCATACGTAGCCAGTTAAAAGGACCCATTAACAAGTGGCCTAGAAAGAGGTATCACGTGTTAGCTTAATATTTTTTATTATGGGACTTGGTGAGGAGGAAGAGTTAGATAAAGGTATGGTATGAGTGGCCAGGACCCCCTAGCTTGGCAAACTCTCACGATTTGTCATCTGCAGGATTTGACCAACCTATTATTTGCATACTTTCTAACTTGTCCATGTATTAATATATTCTTAACTTTTTCAACATTCGAAAGAAAACAAAAAATGTATAACCAAAATAAAACAAATTATTCCGACAAGAAATCTCCTCACTACTTCCCTGTGACAGATACATTTTTTCCCATTTTTCGAAATTGTTTTCTATTAAACTTAAGGTAATAAACTTTGTAATGGGTTTTATAATCAAGGGCATATAAGTGCATATTTGATAACATTGACTGCCATTTTGTAGAGTGAATTTTAAAAATACTCACACGTTTTCACAAGGGAAATATACCTCATAGAAGAGATATAAAATGAGGTGTCTGCGGTTGAGTGTTTATAGTTCCACAGCTGCAAAGCATCTACAAAACTGCTAGTACTTTGCAGAGAATCCTGACAATTCTGATTCTTGCTTTCACACCTTCAGCATTTTTTGGGGGGTCTCCTGACTCTGCAAATGCAAATAAGTTGGACTTCTTCTTCACTCACTGTACATCAAAAAACTATTTAATTGGAGGTTGTATTGGAAATTCTTAGTAGCAAGCAGTCCTGTCTGTACAAGAAACTGGGACAAATAGAGGATTTAAAATGCATTTTCAAAATTTGTGATTTATATGAATCGTCTCTTTTTCTAAGTTTTCACAGTTACCCTCATTTGGTAAAGAACACTGTGTCCCAAACCTTCCACACATCAGTTGGTTTATGCTCACAACAATTTTGCAGGTTAGTAATAATTAGTAACACTTTTCATTTATTACAGATAGCGAACAATTACAAAAGGTTATGTAAGTTCCTTGAGTCTTTAAGTGGCAGAGTTAGGGTTTGAATTCAAGGCGATCTGGCTCCAAAGCCCAGGTTCACTGAGGACAGTGTATGCAAATACAGCTCAGAGAACTGTGAGCCTGGGGGCATGAATCCCAATGCAAGACAGGCTTAATAATACCAGCAAAGGAAAGAATTTTCTGCAAGGGAACACTATTAAAACACATTTAACATTCATCACAAAGTATTACATGCATATATTAACACTCAGCTATAAGTCCCAAATTAGGAGAGAGAAAATTGAATGTCTCTTTTAGCTTCTGAAATGAGAATGCCTAAAGTAATCTTTTCTGGCCTTTACTGTCCAGTACTGGGGGGGAGTGGAGGTGGTAAAAGCACAACTGTTGGTCCTCACTCCCTAGAGATTCTGATTCAATAGATTTTGGGTGGGGAACAAGCATGTGTATTTTACAAACATTCTTCAGGTGAAGTTGATGTGCAGTCAGAACTCAAAAAAGAAGGCTTAATGATATTTAATATTTGTACTAATTCAATCCCTGTCCATGTGTTAGCAATGTCTATCTTAAAAGGCTAGTAAGAAAAGTCTCCATATCGAATTCACAGCCCTTCTAGTTTTATTAGTAAATAAAGATATACAAACACCAACGCGCGCACACACACACACACACACTAACAGGAGCATAGGTAGAGGTCTTGGTTTTATAAACATTTTAAACCATCATGTAGTAACACACATGTTATTCTGAATTCGATCTGGGAAAAGAAAAAGGATAATAATGAAAAAAAAGATGAAATATGAGTAAAGTCTGAAGTTCAGTGAATAGAATGATACCAATGTGAATTTGTTTTTTGGACGACCGTACCACATTCATGTAAGTTTTCCACATTAGCGTAAGCTAGAAGACAGGTATACAGGAACTCTCTGTACTATCTTTGCAACTTTTTTTTTTCATAAATCTAAGGCCATACCTAGATGAAAAGTGTCTTGTTTAAAAGAGTCATCATATCAAGTATAAAACTATTAAAGTGTTTATTTTCATTTTCCAAGTTATGGAGCGTATCCTCAAGTGGCCAATAAGCATTAAGTTTTTTTCTTCCATAACTTAAACTGTGAGTAACAATAGGGAAGAAAGTGAGAAGAGAGAAAATGAAGACAGACAGGGACAAGATCAAGGAAAGCAAAGGGAGCAATGAGGGCAAGCAAAGTCTGCCATAGCCCAGCCCATAGGGGGTGCCGAAGGTCATACAATGCTACCCTGAGCCACAGAGAGCATGAAGCTCCTTTGAGAGATTTCCTTTTGCGAACCATCCTACCCTACGCAGTACTAAATTGTTGCATGACTTTAGCATTTAGCAGAAGGCATGGGGCAGGGCCCTAGAAGGACATGAGGAATCAAAGTCTGAGAGTCGTTGAGAAAGGAAATAAGTAAAGCAGGTGCTTAATGCCAATGCAAATTAACTTAAGAAATTAAGACATACTCATCTACAGTGCACTAAAAAAGGGGAAGGGGAAAAGATGAAGGGAGAATGTCAGGAGCAAAAGACCTGAGCACAAAGGCCTTTGGTATTTTGTTCTATGGACTGACCTTGTGTGGAGGTGAAGGGTGGAATTACTGGCACAGCCTGGTACGTGCTCTAAAGTTGCCTGTTTTGTCTATGACTATTTGCTAAATTAATGAGAGAAACTTCCATTGCTACATATGACCTCAAAATTATCTAGGATGTCATCTTCAGTTTTTCCAAAGGACTTCTGCCTTAGAGAGACTTCCTTCTTCCAGCCCCATGCTTTTCACTGGAGAGCTTTAACCTTGATGCATCCTTCCTACTAAAACCAGCATGGTGAGGATATATAGTTGTTTTAGTAATCCCATTTCTATTTGAACAAGTTCAGGCATTTGAAGTGGACACACCCAGGTCTGGAGGTGTGTATGACAATGGTGTCCCAGTATCACTCATTTTATCAAGTTGGGGCAGAAAAGTGTATATGAATATGACATGAGTTACAACATGTTTGGAGCTTATGAACAATTTAATTACCAAGATCAAGATTCGGTTGACAGCCAAGTCCCAGAACTTATGAAATAGAAAGAAAAGAAAATGAAATGAATGAAATATAACTCTTGTATGAAGCTGACTGCAGAGGCTGATGAGAAAAGGAGAGAAGTGTGAAAAAAAAAAAGGCCCTCATAAAAGTCCACATAAGTAATTTGGAATGTGATTATGTAAACTGGAACAAGAATAAAACCCACAGGGTTTTATATTCGACAGAAATGAGAGTATAGGGAAAAGAAAGGTTGAATTCATTTACCTTCTCTATTTATATTTCCCTGAAGGTCAGACACCTACAGTTTGGTAGTCTTTCACTGATTAAAACAATATTTTGGGGGTAACATGAACTGTTGGGGGAGGGTAATTATCTGCCTTCCTTTATGTCTTGTCTGTTTTCTGCTGCTATAACAGAATACCACCAATTGGGTAATTTATAAAGAAGAAAAGTTATTTGGCTCATGGTTGTGGGGCTGGGAAGTCCAAGAACATCATGCTGGCATCTGGGGATGATGATCCCATTGCAGAAGGTAGAAGGATGAAGTGACCACTGAAGATGGAGTGGAAGGGGGTGGAATTTATCCTTTTATCAGGAAACCTCTCCCATGACAACTAACCCACTCCTGTGATAACTAATCCACTCCTGCAATAATGACATCAATGTATTTATGAAGGCAGAGCCCTCATGGCCTAATTGCCTTTTAAAGGCCCCATCTCATAAATACCATTACAATGACAATTTTATTTCAACCTGAGTTTTGGTAGGGACATTCAAACCATAGCACTTTGTAACTGCAGAAACTCAAACTTACTTGGTTTTTCTCATTTGGAATTTTCAGTCTGGACGGTAAGTCTCAAGTTAGAATATCTGCATTACTGGCAGGGATTTGGATTCATGAGAGAAATCACTTGGATTTACCAAGCCTATAACCCGGAGTCCAGTATTTGCAGGTCTCTTATTGATCTTGGGTAACTAATAAGCTGGTGTGCTGACTTCCCTTTCCTTTTGCACTGGCAATTGGATGCTAATATTGCCCAATCTAAGTTTTCCTCTCTCAAGAGGTTATAGAATGTAGTGGTTAAGGGCCTGGGCTACAGAGCTAGATGGTCCATGTTTGATTTTTAACTCCACTACTTGTTTGTACCTGATATGTTCTGGCTGTGCCCACATCCAAATCTCATCTTGAATTGTAATCCCCATAATCCCCACGTGTGGAGGGAGGGACCTAGTGGGAGGTGATTGGATCATGGGGGTGGTTTTGCCTATGCAGTCCTTATGATAGTGAATGAGTTCTCAAAAGATCTGATTGGTGTTTGACATTTCCTCCTTCACAAGCTCTCTCTCTCTCTCACCTGCCACCATGTAAGACGTGCCTGCTTTCTCTTCCACATGATTGTAAGTTTCCTGAGGCCTCCCTAGCCATGCGGAACTGTGAGTCAGTTAAACCTCTTTCCTCTGTACATTACCCAGTCTTAGGAAGTTCTTTATAGCGGTGTGAAAATGGACTAATACAGAAGCTCATTTTTCTTGTCTGTACAATGGGGATAATAGTACTTTCAGTGTTGTAAGGAATAAATGAGTTCTTAGTTGCAAAGTGCATGAAATGATCTCTGTCATATAATAAACACTATATAAAGATCAGCTGTTATCATTCACTGTGGGAAGGTCAAATCTTTAGTTTTTCCCCAACTGTGAAAAGCTATTTCAGAATGGGAGAGGAAGAAAGATGACAGACAACGAGATTGAGTCAAATCCTCCCCTTCCTTCACACGTAAATGCATAAGGAAGCCTTCAGGAGATGAGTGCGCATAAATGAAGGTGAAAATTTGGCTTTGTGTCTTAAAAAAGAGTTTCTCCAGAGGTTGACACAGTCATCAGTTTAATTCTTGAGTTTCTTATTCTGTGGATATGTGTCCTATATTGGAAACCATAAACTGGGCAAGAGTTTTCAACACTTCTTGGACTATAGCTATTAAATCAGTCTTTTGAATCACATTCTGCGCAAAATATGGTTATACTTAGCACATGTCATGGTTTTATGTGTTAAAGAGGGTGCCAAAATTTATTAAACTAATCTTTCTTTTAAATGACCCTAAACATTACCATTTCTTATACAGTGGATTTCAGAATGAGTTACTGAGTTTTAAATCACTTTTAGAAGTGAGACAAGAGACACAGGTCTTCAAGTCAATAGTGGTCTTTTATAAAATGGGTCGTCCTGCCCCTTTTATGAAGTTATAGCCAGATGTGAATTATCACTTCATAGCAGGGTGGAAGTGGAAATCAAGAGTTATCTAGTATATTCTAGGCTTTCAGATTTCATGAGATCGTAAAATAATACTTAAAAAATTATGAACTGACAAGTTTCCAAATTTATTTTTGAAGAAAAAAAATCATCAGCTACTAACACTATATGTAAAGAAGAATACCTTAACACTTTGATACACGTTATACATAATATATTTGATGTGAACTATGTACATGCACACATTATTGAAGAGATCCTCTCAAGAAGTTGAATGCGAGAAGGAAAAGTTCTATATTTTTCAGTGAAAGAAACATGGCTTGAAGCACAAAACTGGGTGACCATATGGGCAGACAACAAACTAGCTGCAGGAGTCTTTTTTTCATACCCCAGTGGCACCTGGAACGCCAGCAAGAAAGAGCCATTCACTCCCCTAGAAAGGGGACTGAAGTCAGGAAGCCAAGTGGTCTAGCTCAGTGGATCCCACTCCGATGGAGCCCAGCAAGCTAAGGTCCACTGGCTTGAAATTCTCTCTGCCAGCACAGCAGTCTGAGGTCCAACTGGGACACTCTAGCTTGGTTGGGGGAGGGGTGTCCACTATTGCTGAGGCTTGAATAGGCAGTTTTCCCCTCACAGTGTAAATAAAGCCACCAGGAAGTTTGAACTTGCCAGAGCCCACTGCAGCTTGGCAAAGACACTGTAGTCAGACTGCCTCTCTAGATTCCTCCTCTCTGGTAGGGCATCTCTGAAAGAAAGGCAGCAGCCCCAGTCAGGGGCCTATAGATAAAACTTCCATCTCCCTGGGACAGAGCACCTGGGGAAGGGGCAGCTGTGGGTGCAGCTTCAGCAGACTTAAACATTCCTTCCTGCTGGCTCTGAAGAGAGCAGCAGATCTCCTAGCACAGTGCTCAAACTCTGCTAACCTCCTCAAGTGGCTCCCTGATCCCCGTGCCTCCTGACTTGGAGAAACCTCCTAGCAGGGGTCGACAGACACCTCATACAAGAGAGTTCCAGCTGGCATCTGGCGAGTGTCCCTCTGGGACAAAGTTTCCAGAGGAAGGAACAGGCAGCAATCTCTGCTGTTCTGCAGCCTCTGCTGGTGACATCCANCTTGGCAAAGACACTGTAGTCAGACTGCCTCTCTAGATTCCTCCTCTCTGGTAGGGCATCTCTGAAAGAAAGGCAGCAGCCCCAGTCAGGGGCCTATAGATAAAACTTCCATCTCCCTGGGACAGAGCACCTGGGGGAAGGGGCAGCTGTGGGTGCAGCTTCAGCAGACTTAAACATTCCTTCCTGCTGGCTCTGAAGAGAGCAGCAGATCTCCTAGCACAGTGCTCAAACTCTGCTAACCTCCTCAAGTGGCTCCCTGATCCCCGTGCCTCCTGACTTGGAGAAACCTCCTAGCAGGGGTCGACAGACACCTCATACAAGAGAGTTCCAGCTGGCATCTGGCGAGTGTCCCTCTGGGACAAAGTTTCCAGAGGAAGGAACAGGCAGCAATCTCTGCTGTTCTGCAGCCTCTGCTGGTGACATCCAGGCAAACAGGGTCTCAAGTGGACCTCCAGCAAACTCCAGCAGACCTGCAGTAGAGGGGCCTGACTATTAGAAGGAAAACTAACAAACAGAAAGGAATAGCATCAATATCAACAAAAAGGACGTCCACACAAAAACCCCATCCAACGGTCACCAGCATCAAAGACCAAAGGTAGGTAAATCCACACAGATGAGGATAAATCAGCACAAAAGGCTGAAAATTCCCAAAACCAGAACATCTCTTCTACTACAAAGGTTCACAAACTCCTCACCAGCAAGGGAACAAAACTGGATGGAGAATTAGGTTTCAGAAGGGGGTAATAACAAATTCCTCCCAATGCAAGGAAGGTAAGAACCTTGAAAAAAGGTTGGAGGAATTGCTTACTAGAATAACCACTTTAAAGAAGAACATAAAAGACCTGATGGAGCTGAAAAACACTGCATGAGAACTTCGTGAAGCATATACAAGTATCAACAGCTAAATAGATCAAGCAGAAGAAAGAATATCAGAGACTGAAGATTAACTTAATGAAATAAAGTATGAAGACAAGATTAGAGAAAAAAGAATGAAAAGAAACAAACAAAGCCTCCAAGAAATACGGGACTAAGTGAAAAGACCAAATCTACGTTTGATTGGTGTACCTGAAAGTGACGTGGAGAATGGAACCAAGTTGGAAAACACTCTTCAGGATATTATCCAGGAGAACTTTCCCAACCTAGCAAGACAGGCCCACATTCAAATTCAGGAAATACAGAGAACACCACAAAGATAATTCTCAAGAAGAGAAACCTCAAGACACATAATCGTCAGATTCACCAAGGTTGAAATAAAGGAAAAAATGTTAAGGGCAGTCAGAGAGAAAGGTCATGTTGCCCACAAAGAGAAGCCCATTTCTTCAAGAAAGTCCAAGACTAACAGTGGAATTCTCTGCAGAAACCCTACAAGCCAGAAGAGAGTGGGGCCAATATTCAACATTCTTAAAGAAAAGAATTTTTGACCCAGAATTACATATCCAGCCAAACTAAGCTTCATAAGTGAAGGAGAAATAGAATCCTTTACAGACACGCAAATGCTGAGAGGTTTGCCACCACTAGGCCTGCCTTACAAGAGCTCCTGAAGGAAGCACTAAATATGGAAAGGAAAAACTGGTAACAGCCACCACAAAAACATACCAAATTGTAAAGACCATTGACACAATGAAGAAACTGCATCAACTAATGGGCAAAATAACCAGCTCGCATCATAGTGACAGGATCAAATTCACATATAACAATATTAATCTTAAATATAACTGGGCTAAATGCCCCAATTAAAGACACAGACTGGCAAATTGGAGAAAGAGTCAAGACCCATTGGTGTGCTGTATTCAGGAGACACATCTCACGAAGACGCACACAGGCTCGAAACAAAGGGATGAAGGAATATTTACCAAGATATGGAAAGCAAGAAAAAGCAGGGGTTGCAATCCTAGTCTCTGATAAAACAGACTTTAAATCAACAAAGATCAAAAACGACAAGGAAGGGCATTACATGATAGTAAAGAGATCAATGCAACAAGAAGAGTTAACTATCCTAAATATATATGCATCCAGTATAAGGAGAAACCAGATTCCCGATACAAGGAGCACTCAGATTCATAAAGCAAGTTCTTAGACACCTACAAAGAGGCAGACTCCCACACAATAATAGTGAGAGACTTTAATACCCCACTGTCAATATTAGACAGATCAACAAGAAAGAAAATTAAGAAGGATATTCCATTGAACTCAGCTCTGGACCAAGTGGACTTAATAGACATCTACAGAACTCTACACCCCAAATCAACAGAATATACATTCTTCTCAGGACCGTATCGCACCTATTCTAAAACTGACCACATAATTGGAAGTAAAACACTGCTCAGCAAACAAAAAAGAATGGGAATCATAACAGTCTCTTAGACCACAGTGCAATCAAATTAGAGCTCAGGGTTAAGAAACTCACTCAAAGCCACACAACTACATGGAACCTGAAAAACCTGCTCCTGGATGACTACTGGGTAAATAATGAAATGAAGGAAGAAATAAATAAGTTCTTTGAAACCAGTGAGAACAAAGACACAACATACCAGAATCTCTGGGACACAGTTAAAGCAGTGTGTAGAGGAAAATTTATAGCACTAAATGCCCACAGGAGAAAGTGGGAAAGATGTAAAATTGACACCCTAACATTGCAATGAAAAGAACTAGTGAAGCAAGAGCAAACAAATTCAAAACCTATCAGAAGACAAGAAATAACTAAGATCAGAGCAGAACTGAAGGAGATAGAGACATGAAAAACCTTTTAAAAAAATCAATGAATCCATGGGCTGGTTTTTTGAAAAGACAAAAAAAAAAAAAAAAAAAAAAAA
>NW_016803882.1:3113815-3146769 GCF_001698545.2 Rhinopithecus bieti | reverse complement strand
GCAGCACACCAACATGGCACAAGTATACATATGTAACAAACCTGCATGTTGTGCACATGTACCCTAGAACTTTAAGTATAATAATAATAATAATAATAATAATAATAATAATAAATATGGCAATTTTTATACTAGAATATAAATTTCATCTAAGCAGGAACTTTGCCTTTCTTGTTTGCCTCTAATTATCATGAACTCTTCTTAAGATATAAAAGGCACTGAATATTTGTTGAATAAATAACTAAATATACATGTCCGCAAATGTATTATAAATAACTAAGTATACATGTCTGCGAATTACATTGTCATCATTTCTCTCAATTTTTCATTACAGACTATCTCTGGTAAAATATCTTCACCCAAACATGGCACTGGAAACTGCTGATCTATTAAAATATTTATAGGAATCTGCCATATACTTATGTGAAAAAAAGACTACAACGCAAAATGTTTGTATTCCTAAAAACCACAGAAATGATACTAGTAAAATTTTGAAAAGGTTACCAAATTCATTTTATAATAATAGTTTTAAAATATTATTCAGTGGACTTCAAACTGTGTGTTGCATTGCATTCATGGAAATCAATTTTAATGAGTCACTATAAGCTATAAAAAAAATGAAATAGAACCACGGGGAATAGACTAGAAGATATCAGTGTCATCACACATTGTGAAGTTTTGTGTTATGAAAACCATTAAACTATTGTTGCAGCTAAATAAACACATGCAAAGATAATAATGAATGCATTTTGGATGGTGGATCTCAGCGGCAAAAAGTCTGTGATCCACTAGTGTAGACCTTGTCCTTGCTTCCCATCAAATACTAGGCCATTTCCAAAAGATCTCCCTTCATTGCTTGCTTAGGCAGAGAATAAACCCTCCCTGGAATGATGTTCCATAATGAATGACTAAAATGCAGTGGAACTTAGCTAGATGTTTTAGATCAACTGTTTTTATGGAGTTGATTAGAAGGTAAAACCATAAACATTCCATATAGCCTCAACAAAAAAGATAGTTTGAAAGAGATCAGACAGAGAGGATGAAAGACATGAAAAATATTCAATCTTACCTGAGCCCTGTGCTTCTGGAAAAGAGTAAAGATTAAGAAACCTCTCTACCCTTTAGTGTCTGGCAAACAACTAATGCAAAGGCCCACACTGCCCTCCCATATTCTGAGATAAGACCCATCTCCACCCTTCTTCATGACTTTTATAAGACGTCTGGATGACTCCCTTGTTTTCCTGCCTTTATAGAACCCCAGGCCCCCTTCCTTTTCTTCGAGATATTCACCATAAATCAATGTTCTCCATTTTGCAATGGTTTGAATAAAATCTTCTCTTTAATGACCTGGTGCATCTTGTATTTGATAGTTTGGTGCCATGACTTGGATACACTGGCTCCTGCACTAGGATCTTTGTTTACTCCACCCAGGTAATGAGGCTTCTTTGGGTCCTTTGTGCTCCATTCCTGGTCCAAGGGACTATGAATGAGTCTAACTCCTGGTCCTGTGATATGGACCCTTGTCTATTGGTAGCAAGGCAAAGATGTGATTTATACATACATATTTTTAGTACTCACTTGATTTCTGGCACTGGCTTTGGTTGTGTGGTCTGACCACTTGATCATCTCTGAAAAGGGGATTATTGACTTTTAGAGATCTTGTCTCTTACGGGTGAAAGAAAACAGAGAATTTGGTTTGCTACTCTTTTCTGTTTGTCTGTTTTGAGCTCAAATCAAGAATCATGAGAAGAGAACAGCTCTTTGATATAAAACAGTAAGTTTTGTTATTCTGTGTCCACTCTTGACCCATGGCTTAAATGTTAGAATTGAAACTAAATTCTTGCTATCTCTGCTTTAATGTCTACATGTCTGTAATTCAGAAAGGACATCACCACTCATTGTTAGAGTATGTAATATTTCCCTGTTGGCCAGGTACGGTGGCATGCACCTACAATTTCAGCTACTATGGAAGTTGCAACCTTAGCTACTCAGGAGTCTGAAGGCAGGAGTTCTAATCTAGCCCATCTCTGAAAAAAATAAAAATAAAATATTTACCTACCTCAGGATAGTGTCACTAAATTAGGTTAGAGAATTTTTTTTTTGTTTTTTTTTTTGTTTGTTTGTTTGTTTTTTTTTGAGAAGGAGTCTCGCTCTGTCACCCAGGCTGGAGTGCAGTGGCCAGATCTCAGCTCACTGCAAACTCCGCCTCCCGGGTTTACGCCATTCTCCTGCCTCAGCCTCCCGAGTAGCTGGGACTACAGGCGCCCGCCACCTCGCCCGGCTAGTTTTTTTGCATTTTTTTAGTAGAGACGGGGTTTCACCGTGTTAGCCAGGATGGTCTCGATCTCCTGACCTCGTGATCCGCCCGCCTCGGCCTCCCAAAGTGCTGGGATTACAGGCTTGAGCCACCGCGCCCGGCCCAAGAATCTCTTAAAAGAAGCTCTATTCTAATTGGCTTAGAAATAAATAAACATTTATATAAACCAAATATTTCCCAAATTCCCAGAAGTTAAGGAAATTGAGCCTTAAATACTTTTAATGTAGGTAAAAAAGATGTATCTTGTAGGAACATAACTCAGAAACAATAATTCAAGTTCACAAAATCTAGGTAAATGTTGGGCAAACATTAATTAACAATAATTATTATTTTGATAATCAAATAATAAGGTTGATTTAGTAAAATAGCTATGTTTTCTCTGAGTTTTAGTGTTAAATATAACACAAGCATGCTTCTATTCTACTTGTGAATGTTCTTCCTAAGCTTAAATAGATTTACCAACCAAATAATCTAGCATTACTTCTACTTAATGTTTAATATGATAAAAACAAAAATTTGTGTTTAAGCAAATTGAGTCACTATCCTAACAAACTTTCAATGGTAATAATATTTTGGAGCATATCAGCTTGAAGAAAATTTCCAAGATATTTGGTAACTTAAAACCTTGGATTGAAGCTAAATTGAATTAATTAATGAATATTCATTTGATATTTGTGTAATTTCTATGAAAGAGAGGAAAGTGAAATATTGGTAACTAAGCATAATGTTAAGTTTATATACTTTTTGCCTTTTGTTTCTATATGCTATAGAGAAGCATGTACATTCAGTTTTGTTAATAAATGTGTTCATTTTTGCCACTATGCATAAGCCGTGCTGTAAAGAATATGCATGGCTATTAAAAGTCGTGAGATGTGTATTCATGAGTTCCACTAGTGTGTTACAAAAAGCTTATGTATGACAGAAAGATCACAATTATCCTTTTCCCTTTTTTCTTTGTGGAACAGATGTTACTATTTCTATCTAAAAATTACAATCAATATACATGAATGAGATTCCACAAGGCATAAAAATGGCAGAAAGATGCAATTTTGTATGCAAGGTTTGTAGAACATGTTTTTGTTAAAATAGAGTTTTTTTATTCTGAAGTCATATAGTTAGTTGTTAATGTGTAGGACAAAAGTTGATAGACGTAGAAAGTTGTAAAACGCTTGTAGGAAACAAAATTTGCTGTGGTCAGTGCTGGCTAAGGCTTGATGAATTCATTTATAAGATTTCAAAAAGATCTTCAGTATGAAATACCATACTGATGCAAAGTAGAATTTAATTTTATCTCTGTTTAAAAACACAGCATTTTCTTAACTTCTTGGTCTACTCTTAATAATATTTTTTCTTTACCTTCTGAGTAATCTGCCTGGAAGGCAAAGATTCCATGTCTTAGAATAACTTCCTGTATTTTGTGTTGAGTTTATCACATCCTTGCTTATTTAGTAAAGTCTTCTCCCTTTTGAAAAAGCTAAGATTCTTTACAATCATGTTACTGCCTGTGCCTACTTTTCACTCTTTTGCTGTCACTTTAGTTAAGGTAGCGAAGTATTGTTTATCAGTAACTCATGGCCATATCCTAGTCAAGTGTCCCAATCTCCTGACAATCTTTGATATTTTCCCGCCCAAAACTGATTCCTAAGTGATATCTATTGCATCCAAAACTGTCTTTGGTATCTTCCAGAGGGCCTCTGAAAATCACAAAGGATTTGTTATTTCACCTTATGAAAAGAAAGTTGCTGAAAAGAATTAGGTTTATTTGATATGTTATTATTGACAAATTGCATGGGAGTCATTGTCAACTCAGAAGAGATGCTTAACCTTCGCTAGGATAAATCTGTATGGGCAGAATGTAATCAGTATAAATATTTCAGAAATTGTTTGCTGTATGGGAAATTCCTAGAGAGTCATCAAAGGCTTTGATGTCCATAATGTGTTTTTCTTTGAGTCCCGATGTCACTTTGTCCTGCTATTAGAGAGCACTGCATGAGTCATAAGTTTCAGTTATTTTTAAAATGTTAACTTGGTCACAACTTTTATTCTTTAATTTGAAATTAGCTTCTTCTAAGCCAGTGCTTTCCTTTTATTAAAAAAAAACTGTAAATTGACAATTTATGATATTATAAGTATATGGGGTACAAAGTGATGATATGATTTATGCCTACCATGTGGAATAATTAAATTGGGCCAGTTAACATATCCATCACTCCAAATACTAGTCATTTTTTGTGTGAGAACATTTGAAATTTACTCTTCCCAATTTTGAAATGTACAATACTTTATTATTAACTATACTTACCACACTGTGCAATAGAACTCAAAAAGCAAAAAGAAACCAGATTCCTCCTAACAAAGATTTTATAGCCTTTGACCATCACCTCCCCATTCCATCCACCCCCATCCTCTGTAACTGCCATTCTATCTGCTTCTTTGAGTGTGATTATTTTAAAATTCCTTATGTAAGTGAGAACATGCTATCTTTGTTTTTCTGTGCCTATAAGCCAGTATTTTTCAAATGGGGATTCTTGTGATAAATACTCCTTAGATCTTTCACGTTTGAAAATGATTTTTTCAAAATCATTTTTAAGTCTTTTGTCATTTACAAATAGATTTTTGCTTTGTGGTGCTTCCCTAAAAGCTCTTGCAAATCTGGCTGGAGTGCTTTGTCTCAACAAAGGATTATCTCAGAGTCCCATGGAAAAGCTCTATGCCAGGTACTTTTCATTTGGGCCAGAAGCTTCTGATGCCATCACTTACACAACCTTGAGACCGTACCAGCAGTCTGAATCAGGATTTCCACAGCCCTGGTTGGAGAGGCAGATGTATGCATGAAGCTGTTAAGCCAAGAGGAAGCAGAGCAAGAATTACATAGGACTAAAGGAACTGATGAGGGATGACTGTGGCTTTTGTTTGGAATATTGTTGATATTTTAATGGTTGATTGTTTTGGTTGTAGGAAACCCCTTTCTATTTTCTCTTAAGCTAACTGAAACTCATAACAATTCAGGAGTCTATGCTTTGTAAATATAAATGAAACATTTGTCAATGGTATTTTTTTCTTCGTGTTTGACTATTAGAGAATTCAGAAATTCTTACTGAGTATTCTTATTATATTTCAAAACGTAGTTATTTGCATAGGTTCAATAAACTCTTCCTTGTTTGCATGAAATATTGGAGACATCAGGTATGCTTATTTAAAGCCCTCTTGGGAGAACTGACCTGATTCCTGGCTAATGAGGTGCCCAAATTTACAGGTGAAGGATACTTCCTAGCAGGCCCAGAAAACCCGAGATATTTTGAGGACCTCTAAAAGACAGTATCTATAATAATTTACCAAAATTTATAGATACTGTAGGTAAGTCTGTTGGTGAGTTCTTGATATAGCTTCCTAACCTCAAGTGGCTTTTAAAAATCCAATTTGAGATTCCTTATGAAAACTTCCAGCAAAGCAAATATAAGAAGCCCTATGTAGTGAATTCTCATCTTAAAGACAACAATGTAAATAATCAGGCCAAATCTGATGGTATTAGGCCTTATCTTGTGATCAAGAATAATCTTTCTTTGTGATTATTTTTGATCAAAAGAGGGCTTACTACAGAGAGAAATGGTTTGTTTCAGTGGAAAACTACAGCAAGCTGCTCCTTCCTGTTTATCAGACTGTAGACATAATTTTCTCTTAGCCATATTATAGAGTTTTATAAATTGCAGGTAACTGATGCATATGCAAATTCTGACTGGTCTGGAATGATTTAAACGACTTCCTCTCCTCTGTGGAAAAAGCAGTTTGGATATCTTCCTAAAAATTGAACTGGATCCTGTTATCTTACCCAAATTGTTAATCCGTACCAAACTGTGAAGCCTTCCAGTTTGCTTCAATATCTGGCTACAATCCTACAAACTAATGTTTCCAATTTTTCTCTCTTTCCCTGACTTGGTGTCATTGAAAAATAACATCTGATTACTCAGATTCCTGTTGGAACTCTAGGTTGTCTAGCAGTTAGCCCTTTTTGAAGAAATTCTGCCAGCCAAAGTCCAACTACTTGATTCAAACTTTGAAGAACTCACCACTGCAGCAGATTACACTGAGGCCAGACTTTCCCCTGCACAAACCAGTGTCTGAGCCACTAACAAATTCCGGTGAAAAGCTCAGGTCCTTCATTCTCTTAGAGGAAAGCTAACCAAGACTGAACATCATCAAGAACATTGACATCCTAGCTTCAAGAAAATCAGTGAATGGTACTGTGTAACTGAAAGATTTTCCCCACCCACCTTTTGGAATTTGCTGGACTGGTATGCTCAGGGTTAAACTCTGGTCTTTAACATAATCTTTGATATTAATGTTTTTCATTTTAAATACTTCTTTTAAGGATCCTGATCTCTATACTTTGAAACAACTGGCCTTTGCCACCACTTCTCAACAGCTGTTTTAAGGGCGTTACAACAACAATGCCAACAAGAATTCTTGAGAGACTATTTCTTAGACCCTGCTCAGTCTTACTCAGGTTTCTGATGATCACCTCTACGTTGTTCAGCATCCTATAATGTTTATTGATCTTAAGTAGAAGTGGAGACTGACGATGTTGAATGTGACCTAATCCCTATGCTTCTAGAAAACAGTGGTGGTTAAGAAATCCCTTAAACTTTTTGTTCTTTTATATCTATAAAATCCTGCTTCCCTTTCTTTTGAGACATTCCTCATTAACTGCAATAGTTTGGATAAAATAATCTCTTAATTGCCTGATTGTACACTGACTTTGACAATACCATTCTACCTCTTAAATGTAGTCCCTGCTTCGGTTCATCACCTAGAAACAACTATTTTACATAAATTATGACTGTTTTTCTCTTCTACCACGACTCAATATTTAGATTTTGGATTCAAGAATTTCTAAATATAAATATGCAAAGACCACTTCTCAGCCTCAATGCTCTCAAGGAATGATCTGAAAATCACTTTTCTTGGAAAGATTCTGTCAACATGTGGAATATAAAGATAGCAAGCCTACGTTTTTCAATATGCTTTATGTATCATATAAAAGAGTTGGCAATATATGAAGAAAAAACAACATGTCTACTGAACATGAGGATCAAATAAATTTGATTGCTGAGCACTACCAATGGGATCCACATTTCCTAAAAGTCCTGGGCCAAACAGTAATGTCATATATTGCCTGTCTTAGTCAACTCAGGCAGCTATAACAAAATACCATAGGCTGGGTGGCTTAAACAATGAACATCAAATTCCTGCAGTTCCAAAACCTGAGAAATCCAGGATCAATGTGCAGGAAGATTTGGGGTATGATAAGGGCCCATTTCTTGGTATGTAGATGGCCACTCCCTGTTGCATTCTCACATGGCAGAGAGAGAGGAGGCTTTGGCCTTCTTTTCTTCTTATAAGGGTGCTAATTCCATCACAAGGGCTTCACTCTCCTGACCTCATCTAAATCTATTAAAGCCTCACAAATGCCCCATCTCAAATACCATCACAGTAGATATTAGGCCTTCAAGATACGAATTTCACAGGGATACAAAAGTTCAGTCCACAGCATTGCGTATGAAGTCTGGTTCATATCTCAGACTTCATTCTCAGACTGTGTGCTATGGATTTGAATTCTGTCCCTCCCAATAAAGATATGTTGGAGTGTTAACTCTCAGCACCTCAGAATGTGACATAATTTAGAGATTGGGTCTTTACAGGGGTCATCAAGTTAAAATGAGTTCCATAGGATGGGCTCTAATCCAGTGACTAATGTCCTTTTTTTTTTTTCTTTTGAGACGGAGTCTTACTCTATCACCCAGGCTGGAGTGCAGTGGCACGATCTCAGCTCAGTGCAACCTCTGCCTCCTGGGTTCAAGCAATTCTCATGCCTCAGCCTCCTGAGTAGAAATAGCTAGAACTATAGGCATGCACAACCATACCTAGCTAATTTTTGTATTTTTTAGCAGAGATAGGTTTCACTATGTTGGCCAGGCCAGTCTCGAACTCCTGGTCTCAAGTGATCTGCCTCTCTCAGCCTCCCAAAGCACCGGAATTGCAGGTGTGAGCCATCGTGCCTGGCAATGACTAATGTCCTTTTAAAATGGAAAAATGTGTACACAGAGACAGATATGCATAGAGGAACAATGACATGGTGAGACACAGGGAGAAGACAGCCATTTACAAGCCAAGGAGAAGGACCCAGAACAATCTTTCCCTTGTATCCCTCAGAAGGAGCCGACCCTGCCAACACCATGATTTTGGACTTTTTGACTCCAGAACTGTGAAACAATGCATCTCTGTTGTTTGAGCCACCCAGTTTGTGGTACTTTGTTACAGAGCCCTAGCAAACCGATACACTGGATAACCTTGAGCAATAGATTAAACTCTTTAAGTTTTAGTTACCTTATATGATAAATGAGAACAGTGTGCATCCCATAGACTGGTTGTAAAAAAATTAATATGAAAAAGTAAGGGCCTGGGACTTGTAATTGCTCAGTCAAATAACTAATGGTAAGATTATCATGGCTATTTACTTCTGATTCAGAGGATACCTGCTGAAATATTAGGTTGGTGCAAAAGTAATTGTGGTTTTTGCCATTTTAATATGATCAACAAATAAGATGATTAATAATCACAGTCAACTCTATCCTCCTTCACATCTTCACCACCACTATTCGAGAACTTAAGTGTCAGACATCACAATTATTTTAGGCGTGTTCTTATTTTTATTTTTATTTTTTCTTTTTGAGACAGAGTCTCCTCTGTTGCCCAGGCTGGAGTGCAATGGCACGATCTCAGCTCACTGCAACTTCTGCCTCCCGGATTCAAGTGATTCTCCTGCCTCAGCCTCCTGAGTAGCTGGGATTATAGGCGCCCATCACCACACCTGTCTAATTTTTGTATTTTTAGTAGAGACAGGGTTTCACCATGTTGGTCAGGCTGGTCTCAAACTCCTGACCTCATGATCCGCCTGCCTTGGCCTCCCAAAGTACTGGGATTATAGGCATGAGTCACTGTGCCCAACCTAGGCATGTTCTTATTAATTCTCCCAATAAACCCTGCAATTTAGGCATTATCTTCTTTTTACATATGGGGAAATTAGAGCTTACATTGGTTGTTGGTCAAATTAAGACTTCTTGTAAGTAGCAAAGTTAAAATAGAAACAATGCCTGGTGTGGAGGCTCACACTTGTAACCCCAACACTTTGGGAGGTCAAGTCTGAAGGATTGTTTGAGCCTAAGAGTTTAAGATCAGCCTGGGCAACATAGCAAGACTTGTCTCTACAAAATTTTTTTTAAATAGCTGGGCATGGTGGTAGTTTAAAAATAGCTGGGCAGCTGGGACCTGTAATCCCAGCTACTCAGGAGGCTGATGTAGGAGGATTGCTTGAGCCCAGGAGTTAGAGGCTATGGTGAGCTATGATTACACCACTGCACATTCACTCCAGCCTGGGTAACTGAGCAAGACCTTGTCTCAAAAAAAAAAAAAGTGGCATTTGATGCCAAAGCATGTGCATTATACTGCTCTGCCAGGACAACATTTCTATTTTAGAAACATTAAAGAAAACTGTAACAATGAACCCTAATGGGATCTCATACAATGTCATAGGATTTAATTTGTTAATTTATTTTGAGGTCTCCATTTTTGCATTTCATTGGTTCTTTGACTACTCTATTGCACGCCAATTGTGCAGTACATTTTGGAGCTTATGTGTTGTGTTGATGGATTTTTCTGGGATAATACTTTCTACAAATGTGATGGATATGCAATCAGAGGCTTTGTAAATTAACTCAGTGACACACTCTTGAGCCCACACAGATGAATAATCAAAAGAACATTTTACCAGCCAACATACTGAGGGGGAAGGAAACTACACAAATAAAGAGTTGTAAATACAGAGAATTCTTAACGAATTTATTACATTGCATTTTACTTAGAAGTTTCTTGAGAGAGTTTCAAATTGTGACTCTCAGATGTTCTACGGCAATGGTTTCCAGAGTGTGGTCTGACCAGCAGCATCAGCACTGGAGTCAACATCATGTGGGAACTTTCTAGAAATGCAGATTTTTGAACTACACTCCGCCGCCCTCAGACCTAGTGAATCAGAAACTCTGGGGTTGCAAGGCAGAAATTTCTGTTTAAACAAGTGCTCTGGGAATTTGACATATGTTGAACTTTGAAAACCACAGTTTCACAGAATCGCTCCAGAGTCCCATTCTTCCTTTTTCTGCTGGCTTGTATTGCTTTTTAAAAAGGTTATTTACTCTCCTGGAGTCTCAGGTACCCCTCATTCCCCTTCTCTTGCAACATTTTCTCACTGACTAGGCTTTGGATAGGAAGAAAAGAGTGGTCAGTTAAAGCTTATTTTTCTCATATAGTAGATTAAATCTCAAAATAAAAAATCTGAGTCTCTATAATTCTTCCTTTACAATTTTTTTATCTTGAAATAATTATGGATTCAAAGGAAATTGTAAAAAAATGTACAGGACAGCATTTTTTTTTTTTTACAATTTCCTGTGAATCCATAATTCACAGGACAATAGTACAATGTTACTATTTTCCCCAATAGTAACATCTTGCCAAACTACACTTCGATGTCATAAACAAAGATTTGACATTTATGGAATCCACCAAAATAACTGTCTCCAGTCTTAGACACACTCATATGTGTATGTGTCTGTTTGTGTGTGTATTTGGTTCCATCAAATATTATCACATACGTAGATTCACGTGAACACCAGCAGTGAGGGTACAGAACAGCTTCCTCACCAGGATCCCTGGTGCAACCTTTTTTATGGACATACACGCCTCCCTCCGTCCTCTACTCTCTGACCCCTGGAAACTACTAATCTGTTCTCCATTTCTATACTTTTGTCATTTCAAGAATATTATATAAATAAAATCACATCATATGAAATCTTTTGTGATTGGCTTATTTTTAGTTACCATAATTCCCTTGAAATTCATCCATGGTTTTGCCTGTATCGATAGCTCATTCCTTTTTCATTGCTTCATAGTATGTCATAGTATAGCTGTGCCACAGTTTGTTTAACCAGTCACTGATTTAAGGATACTTGGGTTGTTTCCAGTTTTGGGCTTTTACAAATAAAACAACTATGAATATTCATGTACAGGTTTTTACTGAGTGTAAGTTTTTACATCTCTGGGATAAACGTCCCAGAGTGCAACTGCTGAATCATATGGTAAATGCATGTTTAGTTTTATAAGAAACAAGCAAATTCTTACTGCTCTGTTTCATCAGATTTAGAGTGGTGGGTGAAGAAACCAAGGGATAGAGAGGTTAAGAGGCTTATTTCTGGCCACATAGCTAACAAGTTGAAGAACAACCAAAATTTAGATCTGTTAATTTCCAGAATAGTCTTCTTTTCTCTTCACCTCTGTGTTTTTCTCCTCCAATTGTCAAGTTTCTGGGTGAAAAGTGTGTCTCTGCTAAGGAGTAAATAGCATCTCCCTATTTAATTCAAGCACGTCGTCAGCCTGGTCACTATTTTCGGCTGCCAAGTTCAATGATTTCTGTAGGAACTACCATGAGTTGTACCAAATTCAATAAAAACCTCTTATCTCAATGTAATGATTTAAAATTGCAAATTAATTAAAAGGAAACTTGGAGAAGTGTGGTAAGCTTCTGAAACAACAAAAAAAGTGGATATAAGTACAACTGATAACTTGGTCATCTCTACAAGCAAATGATTACTGTGGATTTAGACCATCAACCCAGAAGCAACCGACCAGTTTGCGGATTACAGCTGCCCCATAGCCTATTCAAGAATGGTATCCTCTCTCTCCCATCAGCCGAGGACACCTGAGCCTCAGTAGTCTTAAAACCTGACCTTACTACTTCTCTAATATGGTGACACTATGCTGATAGAGGATATGAGTTTTATCCTTCTGAAAGGGTTGTTGTTGTTGTTGTGGCTGTTTTGCTTTGTTTTTGAGACAGAGTCTCGCTCTATTGTCCAGGCTGGAGTGCAGTGGCATGATCTTGGCTCACTGCAAACTCTGCCTCCCCTGTTCAAGCGATTCTCCTGCCCCAGCCTCCCAAGTAGTTGGGACTGTAGGCTTGTGCCACCAAGCCCAGCTACTTTTTTTAGTAGAGACAGGGTTTCACCATTTTGGCCAGGCAGGTCTCAAGAACTGACCTCAGGTAATCTGCTCGCCTCTCCTTCCCGAATTGCTGGGATTACAGGCATAAGCCACCACACCCAGTTCCCTCCTAAGGAATTTTTTAATTTTTGAGCAAGCACAGATGATTATATCTGTATTTATTTCCTCACCAACTACTCACTGAATCAGATAGCCCTAGGAGCAAAACTGACAAGAAAACTTTATTTTTTCAAACGGAAACCACAGTACTGACTGCAAAAGATAACCATACTTTGGCAATTGCTGTATTTGTTTGCAAATTTGCAGAGTGTTTATTTTTTCCATGGATATTTACCTGGATATCTATTTCAGGCTTTCAAAGATGGTCTTATGAATAGTTAGTGAATTGCTTAGATAAAATGCAGGAGGAAAAACTCATGGAAGTAACTATTAAAGTCATTGATTCTGAAAAATTAACACAGCCAGGCTGAACAGTCCAAGCCCAAGTCGGAAATGAAATAACAATAACCAAAAAAACACAGTGAGAAACCAAAAAGAGGCAATAAGAAACGATAAGCCGTGGTTTCAATTGATGTTTCTAGGTGGTAAGCAGATCCACTTATCAACTCATAACTCAGTGCTTATTGTCTACTTAATAGACTACTAAAATAGAATCCTCCTCTGGTAGGAGAAAAGACTTACCTACTTATCTCTGGAAAACACAATCACCTTCTACTCAAAACTGCCTGACTAGGAAACATAAGCTAGTTTTGTGTGCCGTTGCAGTCCACCAAATAACAGGAAAAAAAAAAAAAAAAAAAAAAAAAAAAAAAAAAACCCTCAAATGCACAGAGTTTCAGAGCAAAGATATTAGAAGTAGTTAAGTAAGAGATGTAAAAGAATGTAATAAAAATGAACCCAGAAAAAAAAGCAATTCTCTGGTTTTCGTTATGTTCCAGGGAATATTGGAAATTATAGCAATGCAGGGCTGACACAAAAACTTGAAAGAAAGTGGACATAATGAAGTCTTTCATGAAACATATCTAGTAGGAAACATATAGAGCATTGCAATATGTTTTGCTCTCTTTCAAGAACTTAGAAAATTTAGGGAGCTTTACACTGAGTTAATATTCAGATAAGGGAATGATTAAGTGCAGTAGAGAGAAAGAAATCCCTCCAAAGATAGATAACAAATAATGTATGCAGTCTACTTCTCCTGCACCTGATATAAAGTGCAGAGAGGTTTTAAAAAACAGTTTAAGGAGGTGATCCCTGAAGGCTCAAAGGATAATGTGACTTGTTTTGTTTTTGTGTTTTTGTTATTAAGTTTTCACATTCCCATCTTGAGCCTTGGGTTCGCGGTACATCTCTGTTATCCTGCACTGTGATAGCATCACACTCATCTTGGAGTAAGCTATATGTGAAAAACAGCAGTTGGAGCATCTACTTAGGATGTATAATAGATATTTCTCACAGGGCTGCATCTGACTGCCAGAATGTTCACATTAGCTGAAGGGGACGGCCAAAGTAATCCTTGGGTTAGCTGTAATTCCCACATTTCTCCTGTGTTTCCTTCCTGCCTCTTTCTCCTCTCAAGCACCACACACGTTAAGAGAAAAGTGTTCTATGTTTGGTCTTATTCCCCATGAAGAAGAGCTGAAATGCTTCATTTTTTTTTTTCTCTCTCTCTTGGAGCAATGAGTAAGCTGAGACAAAGAAAATAGATTTAATTGCTGCTTGGAGAGGAAAGTGAACAGATGATCTAATAACCCATTTCCATCCCTACTATCCAGACTCCAACTTGTGGCTTAAGAACTACAAGAACTCACTTTGTCTTTATGGTGAGCTCATCTGCATCAGTCCAGAAGGGTAATACGGCTACTCATCAATAAAGTTAAAATTCCTTCCCACTCTGTTCAATATTTACATTATTTTTCATGTTTCTAGAGCAGATATAGTATTTATAGATAGGAAGAAGGAAGCTGTATGCAGCAGGGAATAGAGGAGAGGAATTTAGAAATTTGTCAGCGTTTTCTTCAATAGCATCATAATTTGATATCCCCCCCCGCCCCCCAGGTTTGATTCCAGGGCTAAATTGTCTCAAAGGCAGAGATACAGTTACAGGGTGGGGCAAGACTTTTTCATTCCAAAAAACGATGTCATTCACTTCAGAAAAGCAAAACACACACACACACACACACACACACACACACACACACCCCTTAATTCTTATGGTGGGAAACAGGATTATGATAGTAGACTCTGTATCTTAGCTCAAAAAACATTATACAAAACTTCTTGCTCTCAGCCTCACTCAGAGAGGTTAGTTTAGTAATTTCATTTGGTTGGAAGCTGAGTTCTGATTCTGAGACTTGATGACAATAGTCATCAAACATTAGTTTTCCTGTGAATCTTGTTAAAATGCAGATATCTGTACTTCAACTATACGTATTCAGTAAGTGATTCAAGGACTAACTTTTGAGAATCGCTAATCCCCAAGTGGTCCTAAATAGATTTTTTTGTTAGCCCTGAATTGAGCCAAACTCCTAGAACCAAATCTAGATCACTACAGTATTTTTGAAAGTGTAAACTTTAACCACCTGCACTGAAATCTGAGTGACCAACTATTCCAGTTTGCCTAAGATTGAAAATCCCATGTCCTGGGGAACCCCTCAACCTCAGGCAAACCAGAATAAATATTAAATATGAATTCAAAGTCATCTGAAAATCTCAATAAAATGACCCCTTCTGGTCTCATCCTAGACTTACCAACTATAATGGGATGAGGGCTCAGAATTTGTATGTTTTTTCCAAGAAGATGCTATTTATGTAAACAGATGTTTGGGATTCAATGATATGAAGGCTTTGTTAGCCATGACCTTCAGTTTGTCAGCCACTGGCTCTCCAAACCATACAGCTGTTGTTCTTTTTTTGGAGACAGAATCTTGTACCCTAGTGTAGAGTGCAATGGCACAATCTCAGCTCAATGTAACCTCCACCTCTCAGTTTCAAGTGATCCTCCCGCCTCAGTCTCCCAAGTAGCTGGAACTACAGGTTCATGCTTGGCTCTATTTTTTTTTGTAGAGATTAGGTTTCATCATGTTGCCCAGGCTGGTCTTAAACTCCTAGGCTCAAGTGATCCTCCTGCCTTGGCTTCCCAAAGCACTGGGATTGCAGATGTGCGGCATTTGTTTTTCAAACAGTCAATCAGCAGTTCTTTATTAAGCACCAAAACATCTTTCATCCTTCTTTGTCTGACTTTGAGGGCTCTGACAGGGTGCTGTGCTAACTGGTGAGAAAAATACTCAATTAGAACCAACTGCTTGAATGGTTCTAAGAGTATTAATTAATTCTTACAATATACTTGTCCTGGAAAGAAAAATGAGACTTTGAATAAAAACCTCTTATGTATGAGATTAAGAATCAAACAGAGGTGGGGTATGAAGGAGTGAAGATTTCTATGAGCAAGAATTAATATAATTAGTATCAGAAAGCAAATATAATGATCAAAGCACACAGTTGGTCAGTAATGACTCTGGGAACAAACGATGAGTATATCAAGTTTTTGAGGAGGCCCAGAGTCTACATTCCATTGACATCCATACTTTCTGCCACATTTAATATTTTTATTAGGAAGTCAAGTCACTGCCCTATTCCTTTTGTGGATTTCAACTTTATTCCAAAATCTTGTTCAATTACATGGGAAGAATATGGAATGTAGAGCCAGCAAATATGGATTTAATCTAAGTCTACCATTATCTAAAGTTGTGATTTTGGACAAGTAACTTCTTAGCTTATAGGAGGCTCAGTTTTCTAAACTAAAAACTAGGACAGCAAACTGTTATGAGGATTAAATCTGATAATATATATGAAGTGGTTGTGAAGGTTAAATCTGATGATATACACTAATGCTTGCTCATAAATGCAGAGTATCTAGGCAATGTCAGCGAGAAATCATAGAAGATTTTCCATTCCTCTAAAGAGCCATTTCTATCCTAGTTTTCTTCATTTTGGTTAAAATTAAGCCCTATAAATACCTGTGATTAGAGTGTAAATGAACACAAAGGTAGTAAAGTTAGAAAGAGAAAGATTTTGGCAACCTTCAATCTTTCCATAAGTTTTCAAATCATCTTTATCAATTTCTCTTGCATGTAAATTTCAGTGATAATTCTGCTTATGAATTTCATTTGCAAGCAAAAATCAATACAATAATTTTAATACTTTCAAGTTAAGTCAGCACACATTTATAAAACTGAAGTTTAGTGGCAAAACTAAGCTACTGAAATAAAAATTTGGACATCTTTCAGACATTCCCTAATGAAACACATATACAATAAAATGCAACAATTAGGAATAGGCGCTACTGCTTATATGAACACATAGGGTTTATACTGTTCTTTTGAGGCCGTGTGCAATGGCTCACACCTGTAATCCCAGCACTTTGGGAGGCTGGGGGGTGCGGATCATGAGGTCAAGAGATCGAGGCCATCCTGGTCAACATGGTGAAACCCTGTCTCTACTAAAAATACAAAAATTAGTTGGGCATGGTAGCGCATGCCTGTAGTCCCAGCTACTCAACAGGCTGAGGCAGGAGAATGGCTTGAACCCAGGAGGCGGAGGTTGTAGTGAGCCGAGATCGCGCCACTGCATTGCAGCCTGGCTACAGAGTGAGACTCCGTCTCAAAAGAATAAATAAATAAATAAAAATATATATTTGCAATATATTTGTTATATTTGTTCCCAGTAATGACTCTAGGAACAAACGATGAGTGTATCAAGTTTTTGATATATATATATGTCAAATATATATATATCAAATATATATATAAGTTTTGATATATATATCAAATATATAAAAATATATATATTATTTTGAGTTATGAGCAACAGAGTATCACTTTATCCCTTAACAGATGTTACCATAATATATTTGCATACTTTTATAGCCTTTCATATGTGAAAGTACATTATTGGTATTTATTTATAATGTACACTCATGGCTGGGCATGGTAGCTCATGCCTATAATCCCAACATTTTGGGAGGAGGAGGTGGGAGGATTGCTTGTGTCCAGGAGTTCAAGCCCAGCCTAGGCAACATAGTAAGACTCGATCTCTACAAGAAACAGGAAATTACAAAAAAAAAAAAAAATTGCGAAACATGGTGGCAAACACCTGTTGTCCCAGCTACTGGGGAGGCTGAAGTGGGTGAACAGATTGAGCCTGGAAGGTTGAGGCTGCAGTGAGCCATAATTATACCACTGCACTCCAGCCTGGGCAACAGAGTGAGACTCTGTCTCCAAAATACCACTACTACTAATATACACTTCAAAGGAAATGTGAAGTAGTATGTAACTTAAATAAATGGAGGTAATAAGATGGTATACATAGAAACACAATTTTGTAAGTCATGACTTAAGAGAAATAAATAAAATTAACTACCATGAATTAGCTATATAATTAGCTTTTGGTGACCTAATCATGTAGGTAAGAGTAAAAATGAAAATGAATTCCATAATTATAACATATAAAGAGAATAGGTAACAGTTTTACAGGAGAATCCAGCTTTTGGGTAAAATGTTTAGAAGAAATTTATCATGGAGGCTTTTATGCAAGGGACCCTGAGTAATGTTTGTTAGGCAATATCTTCAAACGTGATAGGCCAGAAATGTGGAAATGGCCATTTTCCCCATTTTCCCATGACCCTTGCTAAAAGCCTGGGATAAAAAGTAAAAGATAGAACCCAGTTAAGGAAATTTCACGACCAGGGTCAGCAAAAGTTGTCTGAAATGAGAATGTTTGCTAATTCACCTGATATGAGTTATAGGCCATTTTCCCCTTTCCCTTCGTAGTCTGGGTAGCCAGGTTTCTTTCCCTGTGAAGAAGCACCGGTAATATCCCAGCAACTCGTGCTGGGATGAATTCTACACATCTGTCCACTCTATCCGTAAATTTTCAGGTCCAATTTTAGGAATTGATCTTACTTTTAAATCATGTATTCTTTTGTGGATAAAATGTAACATCAATATCTATAAGGTATAGAACAGAGAAACAAAACAAAACAAAATACTACTCATTTTTGCAGTTCTGTTGAGCTGTAAAGGTGTTTGTAAGATTCCATGAACCTCTTAGAACTACCTTTTCTTTGGCATGAGAGCATCTTCAATGATTTGAATCATCAACTTTTTGAAAAATAACTTTTAAGGACTGGTGCAGCAGCTCACGCCTGTAATCCCAGCATTTTGGGAGGCTGAGGCGGGAGGATCACTTGAGATCAGGAGTTTGAGACCAGCTTGGGCAACATGGCAAACCTCATCTCTACAAAAAATACAAAAATTAACCAGGCATGGTGGTGTGCATCTATAGTCCTAGTTACTTGGAAGGCTGAGGTGGGAGGATTACTTGAGCCCAGGTGGGTGAGGCTGCAGTGAGCTGTGATCACACTGCTGTGCTCCAGTCTGGGTAATGGAAGAAAAGAAAAATAACTTTATTTATTTATTTATTTATTTGAGATGGAGTCCTACTCTGTTGTCCAGGCTGGAGTGCAGTAGTACAATCTCGGTTCACTGCAGCCTCCGCCTCCCGGGTTCAAGCAATTCTGTCTCACCCTCCCAAGTTGCTAGGACTACAGGCACACACCACCACACCTGGATAATTTTTTTGTATTTTTAATAGAGACAGGGTTTACCATATTGGTCAGGCTGGTCTTGAACTCCTGACCTCAGGTGATCCACCCACCTCGGCCTTCCAAAGTGCTAGGATTACAGGCATGAGCCACTGCGCCCAGCTGAAAAACAACTTTAATTTTAAGTGCCATATTACAAACAAAAAATTTACATTCAAGGTAGAAATATCAGAAGGTTTGAAAAAGCAATATAAACTAAAGAAAGAATTTTAATTCACAATTATTATTAATAACCCAGAGTATATCACATTCAATTCCCTTTTATATAAATATGCAAAACCTATTTTCCTTGCAAAGAAGAATAATAATATAGTATGCCCTTTGATCTTGTTTCTACCATTTAACAAAGTACCTGCATTTCTTTCAAGTTAATAGTGTTCTATAAAATATATAAATTTATGCCAGAATTGTGATTGAACCCTGATATATAGCACACACATTTGATAAATTTAGTAAGTCTAAAAATAGGCTATTTTCTCCTTCAAATTAGTATCTGATTCAGCTCTCCTTTTTTATTAAAAATACCTTTTTTAACCAATTTCCTAGGCAAGAAACCTGAGTCATTCTTTATTCCTTTCCTTTCTTTTGCTTCTTCCATCCCATCAGTCAAAAATCCTATTTCTCCTAGTGAATTCATGGAGACAGATAGTAGAATGATGCTTTCCAGAGGCTAGGAAGGAGAGCTGGCATGGGGGAAAGGTGGGGATGGTTAATGGATGCAAAAGCATAGTTAGATAGAAAGAATAAGATCTAGTATTTGATAGTACAACAGAGTGATGACACTCAAAAATAATTTATTATATATTTTCAAATAGCTAAAAGAGGAGAATTGAACTGTTTCTAATACAAAGACATGATAAATGCCTGAGGTGATGGACACCCCAACTGCCCTGGTAAGATTATTATATACTGTATGTTTGTATCAAAATTTCACACATACCCCATGGACACATACACTTATTATGTACCCATAGTAATTAAAAAATTTTTTTTAAAAGATCCTGTTTCTTAACATCTTTGACACTTCATTTATACTCTTGATTTTTCTTCCATTTTACTGCAATGATATGACTCCAGGCTTTTTCGTCCTCTCATTTGGACTGTTATGAGAACCTCCTACCATCTCTTGTTTCTATATTTGATTTATTGACTTTTCTCTGCTCAACATGTTTTAGTCACTTTCCACTTTCCTCAGGATTAATTTCCCTGAGTTTCCTACTCTCCAATTTCTTCCTCGCCGTGGGTACCCTCTATTTCCATCACTACAGAGTTCTAGGTTTTAGGAGCAGTAGCCTGAGAAGTGCAGGGATGGCAGGAAGAGAGCAAAGGTGATGTTTTTGTCAATGACCCATCCAAAGAGCCAGTTTACTTTAGCAGCATTTTAAGACGCGAGACATTTGTCTTCAACCATTTCCCTTTCTGCAACTTTATCTCTGTCACCTTCCAGGAATTGTTGGCTGCCCCAAGCTGACCTCAGCACACTTTGATTTGGAGAACATTCTCTTTTCTTCTGTGTTCCACAGTTGTAGTTCATGCTTCTAGTATGGCTAATCTCAGCTAAATATTGAAAGGAAAGGTATCAGACTTAACAAATACCCACTGAGCTACCTCCTGAAGCCAGGTAGAGTTTCCTGACTAACAATAATATATTCCTCCTAAATATGATTGCTGTTAGTAAAGGGCAAGGTGTGAAAACTTTTAGGTGTGTTTTTGGCTTGCGATTGGGGTGTGTTTATGGACAGGAAGGTCAAAGATAGTCTTGCAACCTTTGTCTTGAAGATTGTTCTGGGGCAGGACAGCTATTTCTAATGAGCGGTGCTATCCATTTCTACTTTCAAAAACTTTCTGTGTTCCAGTAAGAAAACAAAACAAAATAAAACAAAACAAAACAAACGTGTCTAGAGGATTCTAAACTGCATCAAACCCAAAATCGATTAGAGTAGAAAGTATATGGCCAATGTCTTGGCAACATATTCCTAATTGACTCTTTGTTCCTGTCTTGTTAGCAAAGGGAAAATGGTGCTTTAAGTATCTTAAGAAGAAAATGTTGTCTTGGCAGCATTTTCTGCATTGACTCTGTTTCTTCTCTTTTGTTGGCCAAGGGCAGACTGTGCTTTAAAGATCTTAAAGAGGTCATAAGAGAGAGATTGTAGAACCTGGCAGAGGGTGTCTGTTACAGCCATGGCATTGTCTTGCTTGCCAGAGAGCTGGAAACAGCCTTGAGACCACTGGCCTTCTCCCCATTCCCACACTGCTGGGGCTAAAGCAGGCACAGGAATGAGTGAGTATCTCATCTACTCCCGTCCCCTAGCGATGTTGTTCACTCGTTCATCTTGCCCAATCAGAAGAACCCTGACTCACAATATCCTCACAAACCCAAAAGCTGTCAATTTAAAGCTGCCCTGGTAAATGAGTACTTACATGTAAAGACACAAAACCTTGCATTATTTGCTGCTTCCTGTGGTTGCTATTTTCTTGGCACGCATCATTTCACCTCCTTACATGATTTTTAGGCCTTGGCACACAACAGGGCTAGTAGCCTTCCAATTCTCTCACTTTGTGGCTGCCAAAAGGAAATATCATGCATCTTTCCGGTGCACTAATTGACCTGGTGATGCCAAGGTGTACTGCGGCGTTTCCCATTGAAGATAATGCACTCTTTAGGAAGGATTTTTTTAATACCAGTTGGCACAGGCCTGCTTTGAGATTTTCTGTGTTTTTTGGTGCAGAAAGAGCTATCAAATCATCTTAAGCCTGAGTCAATCATTTCAATTCTTTACCTACACTTCTTTGTAGGTATTTCTTTGGCGGGAAATTCTCTTTGGTTTCACAAACAAGAGACTGAAGTTTATTTCTAAAGAGAACTTTGTGGGATAGGAGGTCGTTTAACTTGGTAAGTATGCACATGCAAATACCTCATATACTAAGATATGACATATGGACAGACATATATATATATATATATATGTCACAATTGTGAGAGTTCCTATTTCTCTCATATGGGTCTAATTAAATTCACTTCAATTATCTGCAATCAAAATAGAGTATAATACTGTTGCTTTCTATACAGCATAGTCATTGACAAGCAGTTGCTAATGAGCGAAATCAGTTTAATGAACTGACATCCTATGCAGTGTAGAAAAATCAGGTGTTCTGTATATCACACTCACATGTTAGAAATTAAATTAAAAAACTAATAAATGATTCCACTGTGACATTGAAAGTAGCATCATATCACAAGGGGGTATCATCTTTTTTATACTGAAACTAACCAGATACTCTGGCTAATATTGAACATTAGAACTGAAAAGTAGTAGAAACATAAAAGGCTTTAGAAGTCATGAAATTCAACCTATCCCAGTGGGACTCATGAGCTATTAATTACATGGAATTTTTAAGTTGAAGTTGCTGTTACTAAAATTTAGTTATTAACTTCCATTTGTGAACTTTGAGTGCTATTTTTTGGAATAAAAGCAGTAATTCTAATATCCATTTACACTTGTAAGTATAGGCCATTTCACTCTATTCTTTACTCAGTTTTGGGGGAAAAATAGTAAGTATAAGGTAACAGTTAACTAATACCAAGAAATTATTGTGTAAATACTGCCAATCCTAATGGAAAAATTCAAGGATAAATTCACTGTTGCAGTAAAGAAACAACCAAAAATTGTCCACCAAAGTAGAAAAACAAGTGGTGGAGGTTAAAAGCAAGACATAATTCTTAATATCTGAGAGAAAGCAAAATAAATATCTGTAGACATTACATATCCAAATATTGCTAATAATTTGTATACCTGTATTCCCAGTGTGCTTACTAATTGACATAAACTTCGTATTTCTGAACAGATTTTAGGATAAAATAGATGACCTAAGCTCTTCTGGTTCACTGACACTCATTTTTTCCTTTTGTCATCTGGAGGTGGTGATCAGGAAGGCTGTGGTGGTTAAAGCACATTCCTAAGAAGCAGGGGGGCCGAAAGAAGGGGAGAAGGTCTAAGTATGTATTCTGCTGATGGATTTGAGCTTGGTGTCCCCTGGGGAGAAAGATGTTAATGATTCAGGGTGCTCTGCTAGTATAAACTTGACTCATGTGAAAAGTAAGACCAATATTGCTTCCTCAAGCCTCAGGAAAAGAAATTCAGAAAGGAAAGGAGAAACAGAGAAATGCTTGATTTCATTCATTGCGGCTTGAAAAATGCCAGTTCTCAATGATTTTAATAGTTTACCTCTAACTTTCCTGTGCAGTTTGGGACTAGACCTTCCAAAAATAGGACAGTTTTTTCTTAAAATAGTTTTTTTTTTCTTCAAATAATCCATGAAAAACATGGTGTAATTTAAAAAAATCTTATACTGTACTACTTAGCATATTTTACTTCACTTAATTGGAATTCCTGCTTTTTTAATGGGATGAATAGATTCATGAAGAAAGAATGCCTATAGTGCAATTTATTGCTGTAAATGTGTTAGTTTTTGACTAGTGAATGAACTAAGCACTTCTGCATAGCTTGGAACACGTTACACGGCTCCTGAGCATGTTCACCAGACCTGGCTCTTGGAAGGAAGCACAATCCTGTGAGTGAAACACTCCCACAGTTGGAATTCTTGAAATATGTGTCATTTGTCCAAACGGCTCAGTTCAAGAAAACTCCAGAGTAAAAGGAGAAAAGAAGAAACAGCCGTTGCCAGAAATACTCAGACATACAATAACACTGCACGTTTCAGAATTTTTACCCAAAGTACTACGTTCTCAAACAATAAACAAAAATATGCCAAGTGAATATGAGTTGCTACATGGACATTTGTAGGACACATTCTGTCTCTCTGGTGTGGTGTAAGGATAGAAATCAGCAGTGAGCTGAGTTATTGTTCTACATCTAAGAACTTCCTTCCTCTTTTGTTGTGAAGTCAAAACAACTTGACATTTTGACAGGGAAAATGTATTTCCCCTACAGTGCAGCCAGATGACAAAAAATTGCATGCAAAATTATTTCTCCCATTCTCATGTTTGCTGTCTCGTGATACTTCCATCAGGAAAGGTTTATAATCAAATGCTATGTCCCAGGAAAAGAGCAATGGGCCAAAATGGAAAGCACTTTTAATCACCGGAGAGGAGGCATACTTTCCAAATGTTATCTTTAACAGTTTCATCTAATGATTTGGAATATTTTTTAGAAAAAAAGAAAGGAGTAGAATCAGAATTTTTTTTTCAATTTAGGCAAGTTCAAATGCCAGAAAAAGACAAGTTTCCTAAAGCAATGTACTCTTTAACACTCATCTTGAAACATGTATTGAAATAAAGTAGGTACAAATTGAGAATAGCAGTTAACCAAAATGTCTGCCAACCAGAACACACAAACGTAGCAAGCCCTTGGCAATATGCAGAAAGTGGATAATGAGCTGGCTGCATAATTTTATACCAAATTTGGGTAATAGGTGTTCTAAATTTAAAAATGTGCTGATCGAAGGGAAAAAAATGTGCTGATTGAAGGGAAACTAGTTTCACATCAAGAGCCGGAAATATTGGTAGAAAAAGTTGGCCAAATCAGATCTAATGTTTAGTAAATCTTTGGGGGTATGGAAATAAAAAATCAAATGTTCCATTTATAATTTTGCCTCAGTGAAATATTCTCTCTGCAGATTCTCTACCGGAAACAGTAAGGAATCTAGAATTCAGTCTTCAATGCAACAGGTTCTTGAACAGATTCACATGAAGAATTTTAAAAAATTATTTATAAAGAGAAGTGAAATGTATAGAATCTGATAGCTAAGGAGAGAATCAAACTATAGAAGGAGAACAATTACAAACCCCAGTGAGCTAAAAAAAAAGAATAAAGGTAGGAAAACTAGGAGGTGGGAAATTGACTAATTATGCAATTTATTTACAAACTGTTAAAACCTTTTGAAAAAATCATTTTAATAACACACTCTACACTTTCCCCATCTTCAGTTTTTCAACACTGCTGCAGTGAAATGAAATTTCCCTGTGGTGTCATGTCTTCTGCAGCTGAATTGACATTGTGGTACTTTCTAACTGCTTATGACAGATGAGGTTTTATTTCCTGTATTTCTCTATCTTCATCTGTTCAATAGTATATTTAACAGATATTGATTTAGGATTGGGTGAGGTATTGCATATATCACATATAGCACAGGGCCTGGCACCCCCAAATGCTTCATAATGCTTTTATGACCAAGGCTTGTTTCTCCATTCCTAAGCCCCTGGTCTTCCCCAAGAATGTAGAAAGAAAAAAACTAAAACTATTTGCCCTAACTGCCACCTGGTGGCCCCATAAAATAGTTTTAGCACTCCCAGGCAGCACAGGGGTAGCAGAGAAGAAACTCTGGTGGTGGGGACACTTGATGGCTATGACAAGGCTTATTTCCCTTCCTTTCTGTGTGGAAAGATGCTGAAAAGCTATTAGGCATATGACATTAGACATAGCCTATCTAGACATGAAGGAAATAAATAAAGGGTTGCAGTCAGCCATGCAGTAACTATGTCCACTTACTAACAGAGGACTTTTTGGCCGAGCTAATAGTTCCAGGAAGGTAGCAGGTTTTGCGTTTCACTGGAAGAAAAAAGATTTCGCGGTCGACGTTATTTCCAATGCTCCCTTGGGTCACAGGCTCCCAAGGCGAGACTCAATTTTAAATGCCGCTCTTTAAGGTTGGAAAAATCCCTATTGTTTTATGTTGCTTTAGGAATGCATAGTACCTTACACTGTTACGACATTTCGAGTTTTAAAATATAACACCTGTTTCATCTTTATCATGACTCAGAAATTCTAGAGTTTGTTTCTCACTGCCATCTGGGAGTTTAACACAGTGCCTGGCACATTGAAAATCTTTAAAATATATGAATAAATGGATTAATTCCCATTGTATAGATGAGGCTATGACAAATTTAGAATATTGCAGAAGATCACGCAGATAGCAAATGTCTATATCAGAATGAAAACCCACACCTCCTGACCCCAATGCAGTGTTCTTTCCATTCAGCCGCATCATCCTGTCTTTCAGTGAAATTAGTTCAAATGCTCATCCTTGAGTGATCTTTTGTCTAGAGAGAGCAATGACAGACTTCTGGATTATTTGCACCATCACTGGTTTAATTACATAGTTCTTGTTGACTTTGATTACTTTCCTGTAATACCCAGTTGGTTTAGGGAAAGCATGCCTTAAGCCTAATGCAGACAGGATTGTAGCATCTGTAATTTGAAAGGGGAAGCTGGGTTTAAGGATCCTCCCACTGGAAGATCACTTGATTCTTAGATAGTTCTAAGTAAAGAGGGATTAATTTAGAAAAGAAGAAGGAGCTCTTCAGACAGGTAGTCAGTGAGGCTCCTAGGCATTTGGTCTAAGACCATGCAATCTCACAGGGGCTGGATCCTCGTAAACGGTGGAGCTATACTGCAAAACACTCCTGTTACTACGAGTATAGCATCATCCTGCAATCAACCTAACCCCACATGAGCTTGCCTCATTCAGTCACTTGGCTGTTAAGATACTGCAGTACTGAGGTGACCTCACACACAGTAAACAAGATTCTGGAAATCGTTTCCACAGACCCTTCCTCCTTCAGTTCTCATTTTCATTGTATTTTTTGCTCATCTTCTTACATTGACTCAAAGAATTCTGAACCTTAATTTTAACTATCTCATTTTGCAGTCACGGGGTGAGTTGTGGAGGGCAGAGCTTACATGAGCGGAAGGACCTACTTCTGGTTATGAACAAAGCTGGGCAGAGATTCCTGTTCCTCTCCTTCCAGGACACAGTGAGCTCTTCCAAAATCAGCTACATCTCACATCTCTCTCTATTCTGCTTATTTTCTCTTCTACCTCTTTGTGCATCTTGTCCTCTTACTCATAGTCAGCTGCTGCTTGTTTTTCCTGCTGCTTTTATTGTTTTATAACCCATAATTTTCTGCTACGAGCCTCACTTCCCTTCTCTAACTTCATTAAGCTCTTTTTTTCCTCTCAAGGCTTCCTTGGGGCCTATAGCATCTACTAAGTGCAGTCACTAGAGGGCATCATGACCACATACAGTTGACAAGGACAAGGACAGACTAGCTAGAGCACTGCTGAGGAGGTGCAAAAATACACAACAGTGTATCAGATGTGTGTATCACTGTTTACAAAATCACATTCATTTTTATTGGCCTCTTTAACCTGATCAAAATCTGGAGAGAGAGGTCAAGTATCACTGTCTCTATTTTCAACCAAAGAAGGAAACCAAGGTTCAGAGGGGTTAAATGACTCACCCAAGGTCATAGAAAGAGCAAATTATATCCTCTCATTGAATAGCATCACCTAAAAAAAATCTAATATAAAACTGAAAAATGCGGGTTTCTATTTTTGCAAGATTTAAACCTAATTACGGCAAAGTATTACATCTTTGCAAGGCATCAAATAGAACCCTAAAGTTATTTTATTCCAATAAAATACAAAGTAGCTGCTGCACAGTAATTTCCAGTTAAAGAAGCTGTTTATCTTTTAAAAGAATGGATTTAAACATTTTATAAATGCTCTTATTAATATCTTGCCTAGTAATTGGAAATTTGATTACATTTTTCTAAAATTGTCAGGTGTTTTCTAGTCTTGTTTTTTCTTTGCTTTTTTTTTTTTTTTTTTTGGCAAATCGAATACATGCTTTTTTGTTGTATTTTTTCCTGTCTAGCTGATAATTGAAGTAAAGATAAACAGAACAATATAGTTCTTACTACAAAACATCTGGTCTTTGAGAGAAAGACATTGTCTCTCTTTGATTGATAGAAGACCTTGAATGCAGGCTGTTCTCAGATTGGCAACATTGCTTATTTGCTTAGTGCTATCACTGGCAAAATGGAAATAGAATCTACTTAAAACAGGCAAGACTGTGAAGCTGTGTTTGGCTGGTCACTTTCTCCAGCCATTTTGATTAGTATATTTCCTTATTTTTGATAGGGCAGATTCCTCCAAGTGGTGGCACCTTGTACCTGGTGATGGCAGATAGAAATCCTGTTCCCAGGGAACTAGAAGCTCTGAGAGCCAAATGTGATGGTTGCAGTGATGGTGGGGGAAGAATTAAGGAAATCGAGGTTCCGTAGCTAATGGTGCAATTAAAGTTTTGAAAAGATAAAAAGCCATGGGCTGACTGAACGGCTTTGAAGAAGATAGACTTGCCCTGGATGTAACTGGGGGAGATGGCAGAGTAAACAGGATTTATAGTGGATCAAGATTTCTTTATGTTTCTTTCTTTCTGTTTCTAGGGGTAACTGTTTCAAAGATTAATTTTATAAATTAAATCATGCATATAGTGAAAATACTAACAGTTACGTAGAACTTTAGAAATTCCGATTGTTTGCAATAACTCTTCCTGGGGTCATTCATAAGAGGCAGAGAAGGAAGGAGTTAAAAAACCAAGAGATTAAGTAAAAAACAAAACAAAACAAGGTTGTGAGAGCCCACTCATTTTGTCTTTATTTTCTCTCTTTTTTAGTCTACTTTTACATAGAATTAGCAGTTTACAATAATATGAAATGAAGTAGTATCAGACTTTGTTTCTAGAAAAATCTTATTGGAGACCCTTGTGTATATACGCTACTGAAAACACATGTACATTTATGCATATCTTCCTGTCTGTGGTCTGCAAAAAGTGTGTGTGTGTGTCTATGTTTCCATATAGACACTTTAGCTTAGCTGTGAAAGGAAAGCTTAGTGAATGAGAAAAAAGAGCAAACTGTTTTGGTAACAAAGATTTGAATGACAGACAAGTAAAGAATAGTAAATGTGAAAATAAAATCCTCTCATTATAAACAAAACACTAAACATGGCTGAGAAGAGAACAAAAAAATAAACATGTATGTTCAATTTTTTTTTCCTTTTAGACCAGTTTTTAAAAAAATAATACGACTCTTTTCTGACAATGCCAACACAAGCGATTCGTGGGCTCAACATTTAGTCCACCGCAATAACAAATATAATGAAAATGTCCTACAATCAGTTCTCAATCAATATATGCTGTAATCACACCCTCTTTTCAGAGAAAACAAAAGGAGATTAATTCATTCCCTATGAATTTACTACTTTACTACGATTAACTGCCTAGAAATAATATGACAACAAAGCTGTAATAATCTACAGTCCTTGAATAAGGGATAAAATCTCCAAAATATCTATTTATTTGCCTTACCCCATCTTACTAACTCTTGATTTATTTATTTATTTATTTTTGCTAAGATTCTGAATATGTGAGTTAAATCACATTCAGAGGCAACACAGTCTTGCAAAAGCAGCTCTGTTCATATTTTCAACCCTACCCGGAGGAGGTTAACTCTCTATATTAGAGGGAAAAGGAAGCGGGTCTCATTTCTCCACCGTGCATCAAGACGGGTAAAGGAAATATTTCACCTACTAGCCATAGATGACAAAATGCATGCTAGCTAAACATTGCACTGCTGTAGATCTCTATGTAACCACAGTTCATCTGAGATTTCTATTCCAATTTTCTGCAGAAGCAATAATTATAATGAACAGTATATATATATATATATGCATATATATAATAAATATTCATTACCTTTATTTTTTTAAGTGGCTAAAAAAATCATTTCATTTCTTTTTTTCATGCATCCATTGAGTGTAGATTAAAACTCCGTAGGAGGATTGACAGCCGCCCTGCCACTGTAGCCTAGCCCTCTTTTACGGATAAATCTCATCATTTTTTTAAAAATTCACGTTTTCAGAATCTGTTAGGAACTGTGCTTTGTGGACTGTGATAAATTGCATATTGCTTTTGCAATTCTTTCTGGTTAAAAGTCCCAGGTTTCCAGCATCCAGAGCCGACCATGATTGGCTCTACCCGAGGGACGCAGGTCCTGGGATTCCCTCCCAGCTAGCAGCAGTGACATCACCGGCAAGCTTCTTCGCTGCTCAGGGATGGAGTGGGGGAGACCGCGGAGGAGCTCCGGGAGGGGCGTTGCTGGGGGTTTCCAGGGAAACACTGCAGCAGATGGCCTGCCTCTCCGAGCCACAGTGACACATCTGCAGCATGGCTGGTGGGAAGGATATTTTTGGAAAATATCTGCTCCCTTAGGTCCGACTAGTTCTGATATATTTTCCCCTCCTCTGAACCAGCGTGTTTATTTCTCCCCAAGTTCTTTGATTTCTGGAAATGGGGCTTTTTATTTTCATTGCTCAGCCATTATCCAAAGGATCCCAAGCTACTAACCGATATTAAACCTTCGTGCGCCCCAGTTTTCTTTCCAAGCTCCCACCCCCAGCCCCTGCTCCGCCCTGTCCCTTATATTATGCAGGCTGTCAAGGTGGCGCGTGGAATACAAGGGCAAATGTTGCTAAGGTAACAGGATTGAAAACCTGCAGAAGCAGATGCTTTATAACCTGGGGTTTCCCTCATTTGCATTTAAAGACTCCTGAGCGAAGCAAGCCAAGTCCTTGTAGTTAAAATAACAAAGACATTTTTAAAAATAGCAATTGTCGCCTGGTAAGTCATTGAGCAACTTGTCCAACTGCGAGGTTGAGTAAGTGCAGGAAAAAAAATATATATATATATATATGATGTGTTAATCGTCCCCACTGTGCTGGCAGTAGGGCTGATGCATTTAAGAACACCCCACTTTCCCCATTTTCTGATCTTAGACCTAGGAGGAATTCCTTTCTCTTTTTTCTTCCAGAATTGCCCTTCATAGCATTCTCCAAGGTTAAACTTCTGACGACCGGGGGTGTGTCTCTTCTATTCTTGGTGATCTCAGAACGCCTCATTGAACATTCATAGCAAAGGACATCAAGGTGGCAAAGCTCAGATTTGAAGTCAGTGGAAAAATCTCTTAGGCTGCGTGAAATGTAGGAATGTTGATATTACTAAAGAATTAAACAAACGGGATTTCAGACATGGCTTTGACTACTAGAACACCTTTAATTAAACAACTTCATAGGATCCAACCACTGCATTCAACACTACCAAGATGAAATTCCCCGAATGAACTACGGTAACCAAGCAGCAGAAACTGCACTTTACTCACTGTTTCTTTAAGATTTGGATCATAATTCTTTCAAATGAAATATATTAAGCATTTGCCAGTGTTTCAGCATCTTAAGGTGCTCCCAAATGTGTATGAACAGACCAGGAAAATAGACGTTTGTAACCCATACAATAAGGCAGATTCATAAATGGCTTTTAGCAATTATAAGAACTGAAAATTGGGTGGTATGTGATTGAAGGGAGAAGAAAAGCATAGAAATAGCAGTGATTTTAGTAATAGGGCATGTGTTCATGGTGGAGAATTTCAATAGGATTTGAAATGGCTTTGTTAATGAGCATCCTCTTTACTCCTGAAACCTGAATGCAGATTTCTTTCTTTTCTTTCCTGCCAAAGCTCAATAAAACCTCATCACAGGAAGGTGAGAAAAGAGCTGTTTTAGGTGCCAGAAATGGCATTTATTTTCACATAAGTCATATTTTCTGACCTCTATTTGTGATGGTGGCGGTAAGAATCATGTTGCCAACTATAGCATCATGCAAACAACTCAGATGTGCATTCCTAAATCATAACAAATATAAAATCAAACACAATTAGAAACCATGCCTTCTGAGAAGAATAAAATTTTAATGAATTTTTTAAGTCCTATTTCTGTATCACATAAGCAGGAAAAGCTGCCACTTCATCCATACTACCAAATATTTCATAAGTAATGTCCTAGTAACACCCGGCACAGGGTTTGGCAAAAAATACATAGTCGGTGAATGTCTTCTGTGATTCTGAATCTGTAGTTATTAAGGGTGCTGCCATGCACCTTGATTGTGAATAAGGACCTTGGACACCCACGGAAATCCTGCTTTTGCTCCCTGAGATAAATGAAGGATGGTTGTTAACTCAGTAGCCAAAGAAGATCAGGCTCATTCTGCATCCTCTAACCTCTAGGCATTGTCAAAGGCAGGCTTTCGATGTTGTGCTTCTTGACACACACAATGAAGAAGTGACTCATAGAAAGTTAACATTTGAAAGAACAATAGTCATCATTTAGCACCTGCATCTTACAGATGAGGATGTTGCATTTCAAAGTATGAAAGCAGCTGTTTCTCTGGAGGCCAGGGAAGGAAAACTATTTCTAAATTTCATTTTTCGTGGACTGCGTAGAGCCAAGAGTAACTTCTCCAGACTAAGCAATCTGTGACTCTTGCTCATGTTAGAAAAACTTTAGACAAATTAAATTATCATACTTTGAGCAAAGAATGATTCCTGAATGGATCAGCCCCAGAACCAGAAGAGGTTCAGAGCATCCCCGTGATGCCATGTGGTAGGAGAGAATTTATGAACAGAAAAAGAAAAGTGATGTACAGAAAATGGAAGCAAGGTACAAAAATAGTTGGGTTAGTTACAGCTTGACGTTTGTCTTATTTGAACAGTTTGAATGGTTGGCCACCTTTGATTGGCCAAAACTTGGAGATTGGTACAAGAGCAGGGTACAATCTGTTTACACATCCAGTTACATTACAGCTAACTATGCACAGAGACACTGTTAGGCCAAACTTAAAGTATGTAAGGAGGCAGCAAGAACTAGGTTTCTCAAGCATAATCTTAGTATCAGCACTATTTTGTTTAAGAACTTACATTGGCCGGGCGCGGTGGCTCAAGCCTGTAATCCCAGCACTTTGGGAGGCCGAGACGGGCGGATCACGAGGTCAGGAGATCGAGACCATCCTGGCTAACACGGTGAAACCCCGTCTCTACTAAAAATAATACAAAAAAACTAGCCGGGCGAGGTGGCGGGCGCCTGTAGTCCCAGCTACACGGGAGGCTGAGGCAGGAGAATGGCGTAAACTCGGGAGGCGGAGCTTGCAGTGAGCTGAGATCTGGCCACTGCACTCCAG
>NW_016803882.1:3095920-3113406 GCF_001698545.2 Rhinopithecus bieti | reverse complement strand
AAAAAAAAAAAAAAAAAAAAAAAAAAACTTACATTAATTCTTCATCATTTAAGAGAACTATCCATGATTTTTCAAATAGGTGGTAAGGTATACAGGAAAGACTGGTGCTCTGACTTCAACACTTACAGGTTGTAACTTAAAGAAGTCACAGTTTCATTTTCTGTAAAAAGCCCTCCTATTATTAATGCTGTCTTTGTGGGGAGGTGGCAGGACAGGGATCATCTGTTTTAGACTTAGTTCAGAGCCTGGCATATACTAGAGGTAAGCTAGAATGAAACTTCACGGGGGCAGGACTGTTTTGTTCAGTGATGTATACCAGATGTCTAGAATATTGGGTAACATATCCAGGTAAAGACTTCAAGAATTGTTAAGTTGAATTTTAAAATGAATTAATAAATTTAAGAAATGGATATGGAGAGAGATTTGGGACAGGAGTATTTTCAGTAATGGATGGTTACTCTTCGTTCCCACCCGATTTCTTCCTACTGGTAATTTCAAAACGGTTAAACTTTTTTATTTATTCGTTTAAAAATGAAGAATATTTTAACTCATAAAAGGATGGCAATTACAATATCCAGTTAATTCTTGTAGTAGATAGAAAATGACTTCTTATGGTGTTAAGTAAACTCTTCCAGGGGAGGGTGGATATAACCAGCTCTTGGCTTAGAGAAATTGGCTGGTGTTCTGTTGACTGACTAGCAGAGCAGGGGACACTCTGTTAGGTGTGGGCAGGGTCACTCCTTACTCCCATGGCCTTTGGCTGGGCACTAGAATCTCTGGGCACTAGAGGTTTTACCTCTCCCTTTTCTTAGATCAATTAAATCAGAATTTTTGGGCTCCCTAGACTTTCAGAAGTGCACCAAGTGTTTTTTTTGTTTGTTTGTTTGTTTTTGTTTTTTGCTTTTGAGACAAGGTCTCACTCTGATACCCAGGCTGGGGTGCAGTGGCTCAATCTTGGCTAACTGCAACCTCTGTCTCCCAGGTTCAAGTGATTCTCCTGCCTCAGCCACCAAAGTAGCTGGGATTACAGACATGTGCCACCATGCCTGGCTAATTTTTGTATTTTTAGTAGAGACGGGGTTTTACCATGTTGGTCAGGCTGGTCTCGAGCTCCCGATCTCAAGTGATCCTCCCGCCTTGGCCTCCCAAAGTGCAGGGATTACAGGTGTGAGCCATCATGGTTGCCCTCCCTGAATATTTTTAATGAGCAACTAAGGCTGAGAACCATGGCCTTGAAAACAAATGATAATCTCAAGTTGGTTTGGGAAGGTAATTATTTTTGTTAGGCTGGCTCTAGCTAATAGAATTATGTCCTGAACTAGATGTATTAGTTAAGGTTCTTCAGGGAAAAAGAACTCATTATATTATATATATCACAATAATGTCATCATAATGTAATATATTTACATCTAAAATATAATTTATATTATATTTAATATAAACAGTCAGCATTTGTATTGTGCTCCTAGGAACTTAATATAATAATAATTTAATAATATCAAAGACAAATGATAACCTAAAGTTGGTTTGGAATGGTAATTATTTTTATAGTCTCATTCCAACTAATAGAATTTATGTTCTAAACTGGATGTATTAGTTAAGGCTGTCAAGAGAAACAGAACTAATTTATATATAATATCATAATATAATTGTAATGTAATATATTAATATCTAATAATATATCCTATATTATCTATAATATAAATACTCTGCTGCCATCTATATAGTGCTTCTAGGAATTTAATATAATGATAATTTAATACTATCAGAGACAAATGATAACCTAAAGTTGGTTTGGGATGGTAATTATTTTTATTAGGCTCATTCCAACTAAAAGAGTTTGTGTTCTAAACTGAATGCATTGGTTATGGCTCTTCAGAAAAACAGAACCAGTTATATATAATATAATATGATACAATAATACAAGAAAATTTATAATGATATACAATAATTAGAAATACTAATTCTAATATATATGTATCCATAAAATAATATAATATCTAATGTATAGATTTATGTAGATATAAATATAAAACACCCTACTATATTATTTTTATTTTTATTTTTTTTGAGACAGAGTCTTGCTCTGTCTCCCAGGTGGAGTGCAGTGGCATGATCTCGGCTCACTGCAACCTCTGCATCCCGGATTCAAGCAATTCTCCTTCCTCAACCTCCCAAGTAGCTGGGACTACAGGCACATGCCACCAGCCTGGATAATTTTTGTATTTTTAGTAAAGACGAGTTTTCATCATGTTGGCCAGAGGGGGCTTGAACTCCTGGACTCAAGTTATCTTCCTGCCTGGGTCTCCCAAAGTGCTGGGATTACAGGTGTGAGTCACCACACCCTGCCCCTACCAGTATTTTCGATGGTGCTTCTAGGAAATGGTTATTTAAACAAAGTCAAAAGTTTTCCTTACTCTAGACATCTTAGAGCCTTTGATGAGCTAATGCCTATAATGAATCTTTATTGATTAAGTATACAGGCAATAGATTCAGACTCTGTCCCTTACAACTGTGTGACCTTGGGCAAGTTGCTGAACCTCTCTGAGGCACTTCCTCATGCGTAAACTCTCAGTAATTTCCTCATAAGTGTGTGAGGATTAGTGAGATGAAGTATGTAAAGCATATAGTGTGATGGCTGGCACACAGCAAATGCTCAGAAGTGTAAACCATAGTACGTGGCTCTCCAGTCCTTTCTCAGTCCTGCTGCAGAGGTATTAACAGCTAGAATGAGTCCAGTCTATGTTGGTTGTCAAAACGGATGATTATCACTCCAAGTTACAGCTGTAAGCAAGAGGAACTATAGCACGAAATTCTTTCTCAACTTTTGGGACCACATAGCCCTTTTTGCTGAGTTTCATAAAACTATTGTTCTGAAGAAAGGATTGGTGAAATGGTGCCTTATACAAATATAAGATGTTACAATTTATTCTTAACATTTCCAGATATGGTACAGATAAACATGAATTTTGGACAAATAGAATATATGTATATATATTAGTATAAGTAAGCATAGGATGTAATTCTGCTAAAAATTATCTGTTGCTTATCTGAAATTTTAATTTGACTGGGTGTCCCCCTTTTCGTCAGGCAACCCTGTCCTAAGGGATAATTCAAGTTCATTTAAAATACCTACTGCAATGACCTGGAAGTACAGAAAGAGAATGGGGCATTTGGCCAAGTCAAAATGTCCCCAAACTCATAATTTCCATGCATTTTTCCCATTCAGCTTTCTTTTATGTATAACATTTTAGCTGTTTCCTTCATTCAGAGGTTACATGACTGGCAGGGGCTTATTCACTTACATTTTTTGCTTAGTATTTGGAGAAGAGGAAGCACCCAGCAGGTTTGTTTTGTTTTGTTTAATTGAACTAAGATCAACCACTCATTTTCTGACTTTTGTTTGAAAGAAAAGGAGAAAGAACTCTTCTCTCTTTCTTTCTCTCTCTCTCTCTCTTTCTTGATTGACAGTATCTCACTTTGTTGCCCAGGATGGAGTGCAGTGGTGCAATCAGAGATCACTGCAGCCTCAAACTCCTGGGCTCAAGTGATCCTCCCACCTCAGCCTCCCGAGTAGTTGGAACTGCAGGGGTGCACCATCATGCCTGGCAAAAGCACTCTTTCCAATGCTAATATCCGAAGGAAAGCAATGTTAATATTTGTATAATCTACCAGCTAGATGAGAATTAAATAGGTTTTATGCAGCATGATGTTAATGGCTATATAATATCTTTTAAATCAATCCTTATTCTTGTTTCCAACTTTGTTGAAAACTATGGGTTAAACATATTTAAAGATATATCTTTGCATAGGTCCTGAAGGGTAGCAGAATATGCCACCCCAAAATATGCCACCTTGGCATTAGGATTATTTTGATGTGAAGAGAGTTGAGAGAAAACAGCTATAAGAGAAGTTCTCTGCCCTGCCCCTGTCTGCCTAAAAGCAGGACACAAATTTATAAAGGTGTTTTCCCTCCCCTCTCTACTAGGAAGGATAAAAGTTAATCATCAGAGACAACTCTAGGCCCTTAGGAACCCAGAGATGGACCCACAGGCATCTACATAAACTTCCCTTACTAGCCTTTATCTACAATAGGTTTCCCATATATTTGCTTCCCCACAGTCTGACACCCTAGAAACTCGAAGTTCATTCCTTTGTCTTGTCACTTCTCTGAAAATGTATTGTTCCTTTGCTGAGATTCTATATTAGCCCAAATTCTTACTAGCCCTTGGAGTTACTCATCTCTGAGTGCTCACATGTGTGAGCCTAATGCACACACTAATAAACTCCTGCTTCTCTCTTGTTAAGCTGTCTTTGTCAGTCCAATTTACAAAGCCCCAGCCAGAGAAAGGAGGAGGGTGGTAGGAAGAAGTTTTCTTCCTCTACAGTTTCAGACTCATTTTAAGTATTTAAAAATGAAGAGTATCATCAGGTAGAGATATTGCTACTCAAGTCCAGATTTTCCTTTTTTTAAAATTTTTAAAAATTTTAAGTTCCAGGATACATGTGCAAGATGTGCAGGTTTGTTACATAGGTAAACGTGTGCCATGGTGGTTTGCTGCACCTATCAATCCATCACCTATGTATTAAGCCCAACATGCATTAGCTATTTATTCTGATGTTCTCCCTCCCCCTGCTCCCCATTGACAGGCTCCAGTGTGTGTTGTTACCCTCCCTGTGTCCATGTGTTCTCATTGTTCAGCCCCACTTATAAGTAAGAACATGTGGTGTTTGGTTTTCTGTTCCTGTACTAGTTTGCTGAGGATAATGGCTTCTAGCTCCATCCATGTCCCTGCAACGGATTTTGTTCCTATTTATGGCTGCGTAGTATTCCATGGTGTATATGTACCACATTTTCTTTATCCAGTCTATCAATGATGGGCATTTGGGTTAATTCCATGTCTTTGCTATTGTGAAAAGTGCTGCAATGAACATATGTGAACCTGTGTCTTTGTAATAGAATGATTCAGATTTTCTTTGGAGCACCAGTGAGTTCAAAATTGTCTTATGAATAGATAGAAAATCTGAATAGACAATCACCGTACAAGAAATAGTTAAGGTAGACTTTGCTTCACCTCAAGGTATCAAGGAGTTTAGGGGAACTGGTGATAAAACCATCTCTCAAGAACAGATAATAACTCTAATATTCAAACTCTTTCAGAATTTAGAATATGACGTCTTCTTATTCATTTTACCAAGCCAACAAAATGCTCATCTCGCGGTCAATGCATAATACAAATTTAAAATAATCTCAGATATGAATGTAGAAGAGCTCTAAGCAAAATTAGCAAATCAAATTTAACCATGAGGTCAAAGAATAATAAGAACCAATAAGGTTCATTGCTGGAATGTTGATTTATATTAATACTTCTCACCTTTAACAGATTAAAGAAAAAAAACTGTGTTCTTCTTGATGACTCAAGGAAAATCATCTGATAAAATTCATAATCCAGTCCACAGTGAGTTCTTAAAATCTGGGTTCATATAATAAAGCATAACCCACGAAAGCTCACGGCAAATACTATATGGACATTGTCCTATCTAATATGGTACCTACTGACCACATGTGGCTATTTATCTTTAAATTAAATTAGTTAAAATTTTAATTTTCCCATCATTCTAGCCTTGTTTTAAGTGGTCATTGTGCCCAGTAACTACCACACTGAATAGCACAGAAAGTTTTATTTGGCAATGCTGCCATGAACAAACCAGAAATAGATCCCAGGTATACATGGAGTTGTAAAAATTTAATAAGCGCTAACTTTACTGAGTGCTCTTAAATTGCCTGACACTATTTTAAGTATTTTATGTGTATTATTTAATTTCCATATGGTATAATATGCTAAGTCTTACCATTTCCTTCTCCCCTGCCTCTATTTTCTAGTCATGAAGTCGGTGGGAGAGGAAAAATCAATTGGTAAATCAAACCTTACCTAATTTTTAAGTGGTAGATCTGGGGTTCAAGAAGCATACTTTTACCTCTTAAGTTACCTAATATCCCTGTGTTAAAGGTGGCAATTCAAATGTGGGAAGAAAGGATAAAGTGATTACTAAATCCTGTATGGCAAATGTTTATCTATTTGGGGAAAAATAACTTAAATATGGGCTTTTCATTATTTAAAAGGCACAGCCATCAATGGGCTAAAGATAAAATTGTAAAAAATAAAGTTCACAAAAGCTCTAGGAGAAAACAGTATTTTTTTTATCCTTGGAGATAGTATGGGAGGAGGTGGTTCCTAAGTTAAATAAACTCAGGAATCAGAAATAAAGATTGGCAAATTTAAGTACACAAAAATTCAAGCCTGTTGTGTGATGAAAGAAACTATAATCAAGGATAAAAGGCAGTAATAGAGTGGAGGAAAATATTCAAAACATAACGTGTTTCAATGTTAAGCATAGATAAAAATATGGAAAGATGTTCAAGTTCACTGATAATCACAGAAATGCATAACAAAGCAAGATACCATAATTCAGCATGAGACTGGACAATTTTCAAAGAGTGACTAGATGCAGTGTTGGAGCGAGGGGACATGGAATTCCTCATAAATTACTATCAATTGTGTAAAGTGATGTGCGTGCTAGAGGATAATGATGATGTCTATTAAATTTTAAAATGAGGATACCCCTGGCTCAGCAATTCCACTTTTGAGATTCCAACACATGTCACAACGATTTATGCACAAGGGACATTCTTTGCATGGAAACACTGTATCTAAAATGAAAAAAACTGTAAACAACCTAAATACCTATCAATTAGTGAACGATTAAATAAACCCAATTTCATCCATGCTATGACATGACTTGCATTCGGTGAAAAAAATAAATGCATGTATTTGGCATTTGGAACTATCTCTAAGATATACTGTGTATCTATACAAAAGAAACAGAACAAAATCCTTCCCCTTTACCTGTGCTTATTCTTGACAACAAAAACCGCCGTAAGAAACACACCAAAATGCTAACACAGTTATCTCTGAGAAATGCGATTAGAGAGAGGATTATGGAAGAAAACATTTTTTTGGTTCTCATTTTGCTCATTATGCTTTTGTATTGCTTTCATGTTTTATAAAGAGGGTGTATTAATATTGTAAGCAACCAAGTAAAAAAGAAAAACAACAATAAATATATCTAATAAACTGGTGTTTAGCATGTATGATTTTTCTCAGTTTCTCTTCCCTTTTCTTGGGACGTTTATCTATGGCTAAAGAGGAAAGAGAGAATATCATATGAATGCTTTGTTCTGGGCTGCTACTGTAGACAGAGATAAAGCGAAGCTCAATCAGTATCAGCAACTGTGAGACTCTCTACACACATGGTCTTATAAACCTCTTTACTAATTCTTATCGAATCTTGGGAGCTGCTGCCACTACAGCTGCTACGTGAGGTGGTCCGCAGACTTGGAGGCAGAAAATTCAGCTAGTGTATGCTTTCAACTACTTTGGCTTTTTTAGTGATGAAGTTCATCTTTTCTTATCTTCAAAGTCTTAGAGCTGGCTGCACTGTGGGTGTAGACAATCCTAGATTCTCAGATAGTTTTGCATGGCAGAGGATGAGGGAAGCGCACATGTTGCAAAAGCGGTTCTCAAAGTGCGGTCCAGGGATTGCTCAAGGGTCCTCAAAACCCTTTTGGGTGGTCTGTGAGATGAAAGCTGTTTTTAAAACATACTAAGGTGTTTGGCTTTTTCCCTTTTACTCTTCAACAAATTGTCAGTGGGATTTTCTGGAGGCAACATGATGTGATGATTGCCATTGCTCTGCTGATTACTGGGATATGTAATTGGGTATTCCTGTGTTCCAACCTTTCTCAGTTTTAATTTCTAATGTGAAAAAAATTGACAGATATAACCCATTTTAGAAAAAAAAAAACAAACAAACAAAAACCAAAAAAACCTCTCTGGGGTCCTGGATTGTAAAGGGACTCTGAGACCAAAATGTTTAAGTATTGCTGCTTTATGACACCTTTTTACACATTCTGGCTTTATCAATAATTTCTTTAGTCCCAAGTCCTTACAAAATACTTTCTAATCATTTGTGTTTATCATACTGCAGGAAGCTTGTGAAGAAATTTATTTATAGAAGATAAATCTGAAGAACTAAAAAATCATCACTTCAAAATTGAGAGAAGGACTCAATCCTTCCCAAAGAGGTTTATCCCGGTTGACTTCCTTTCCTGTATAACAAAGAGATCCAGAAGCTGAAGGTGGCTTCATTGCCTCATCTCCATGTGCCTCTGTGTGGCTATCCCATGAAAACAGATCACTGAACCTTCCTGTCCTCTAATGTAACTTAACATCAGAGAAAGAAAGAAAGAAATTCACAAGTGGGTGATCTCCAAGTGGATGAAGTTTGCTCATTTAATAAAAGCAAATACATTATATTTTTCAAAATAATCCTCTTTTAGTAGATTTCCTTAAAAAATCATTTGGCAAAACCCTCCTCTATGCTCATTTTGGACACTGCTACATGATATACTATGCTGTGAGTGCTTGCTATGGAAAATTCAAACAATACCGAAAGGTACATATAAATTTATAAGAGGTTTTATAAATGAAAAAGGTATGGCAAAATGGAGCTCTACACTTCAAATGAGTGGATTTTATAAAGAAGCTAAAAAACACAGTGAAATTAGCTTTTCTTTGTCCTTTCATTTACTTATCTATTTTTAAAATTTGGTTTTACGAAACCAAAATGTTAGTATTAAATAAAACTACATAAATAATTTTATAAATAAATAATAGTGATTATGGAACATAATTACTATGTCAGGCATTCATTTTAAAATAGTCTATATAGAGAAACTCATTTAATTCATTCTTAAGATATCTATAACTTTGGTCATCCTTAAGATACAGATACCATTATCATCCTTGTATTTCAGATGAGGAAACTGAAGAGCAGAGATGTTAAGTAATTTCCCAAAATTATATTGCTAGTAAATGGCAGAGGTAGGATTCAAACTCAGACCTTCATTGAAAAGCCAGGATCTTAACCTCTGTGTTCATTTTGCACTCTTCTACATGATATATTATGCTATGCATGCTTATTATCGAAAATTTGGACAATATTGAAAGGTATGCATAAGAAAACAAAATTATCAAAATACTCTTTCATAGAGATCATTACTTATTTTGAGGTACATCCATATTCTTCCAAGTAGTCATAGTATATTAAAAATTTCTCAAGTCAAAATTGCATATACTTTTCACTTAAAACTGTATTTATTGTATTTTTCATGTATTTACCATTCTTTTTTCAAATATTTAGGTTGTTTCCAGTTTTTCCCTATTGTAAATCCAAATGTCAGGAGCATCTGTATACACAATCTTTTACTGCGTTGCTGATTATGCTTCTTAGGCTAGATATATTTAATGGAATATCTATATTTTCACATGGTCAAATCGTTTTTAAACATTAAAACACTTGGCTGGGCCCGGTGGCTCACGCCTGTAATCCCAGCACTTTGGGAGGCCGAGGCGAGTGGATCACCTGAGGTCAGGAGTTCAAGACCAACCTGGCCAACATGGTGAAACCCTGTCTCTACTAAAAATACAAAAATTAGTTGGGCATGGTGGCGGGTGCCTGTAATCCCAGCCACTCGAAAGGCTGAGGCAGAGGATGCAGTGAGCCGAGATCGCGCCATTGCACTCCAGCCTGCACAACAAGAGCAAAACTCCGTCTGAAAAAAAAAAATTAAAACACTTCATACTCCCACCAGCAACGTTTGAGAGTACCCATTTCCTTACAACCTCCTCAACTGCACTGATCAATTTTAGTCCTTCTGCCATATGACAGGAGAAAAATGATTTCTTAATTGTTTCATATATTTCTAATGTAGTTAGAAAATCAAATTAAATAGGATCATTTAAGAATTATTTGATGAGCACACATAGACATTAGACAGAGACCTAGGCATTTCTTTTCTCATGCATTAACCATTGTGTAAAAAAATCGTGTCTCATTTCATAAACCATTTATTTGTCTTCCCATTAGGTCAACTCTCATCCCTTAACACCCAAGGACGGTATTGTGTGGGTGAATAAATGTGATTTTCCAACCCATAAAGGGAGTGAGAATGTCTGCTATTTAACATGGTATAATTAAGTAGAAAGCTTTAGGAGCAATATGACTAAAAAATTATTCTAATGGGCTAGAGATGTGAGTTGCTCACCACTAAGATCCTATTCACCATAAATGATTGGCCTGTAAACCATTCCCTGCTGTTCTGAGTCAAACAGTCAGATATTTTTAACTCTGGCTTTCTTTTTCCAAACTGTCTAATTGGATTTTTTGAATCTGTTATTAGACGGAAATAGCACACTGGCACTACAGGAAGGCTCCCCATATGCTGTTATGATATTTCCATAGTTTTGCTAGATTTAATCAAATTTCATTCATAAAGATTAGTTGAAAATTGAGAAGGAAACTGATTGTTCCCTACTGAACTAGAAAGAACAGAGCAGTAGCTTCTGACCAGGCAGAGATGCATAACAGGGTAGAATGGAAGTCAGCTTTTATGCAACTAAAGTAACCAAAATTCCCAGAAGAAAAAACAAAAGATATATTAAGCAATGGCACTCAAGTATCTAAAATCTGGAGGTATTAGGTTAGTGCAAAAGTAATTGTGGTTTCTGCCCTTACTAGTAATGGCGTTAAGAGAAATGGCAGAAACTGCATTACTTTTGCACCAATATAATACTTGTTTTGTTTTTCTTTGTCATTAAAAAAAAAGATAATAGTACTGCATTTTTGTTGGAAAGCAACATTTAAAATTACCTGAAAATAGCATACCCCAGAGACGGTCATGTTCTAATGGCTTTCTTCCTCCAAAGGGTGTTATAAACATGTATTTGAAAAAAACAGATGTTGTTTGCCATACGTTGGACATGTATTTATTAAGTAAATAAAAGGAACCCAGTAATATTTACGTACTGAAGAGGCCATTGAAATAGGTAACCCGCACTCACTCACAGAGAAGACGGATGGATTATGGTGAAGTTCTGGATTCAGTCATTTTAGTCAGGCATAATTTTTATTTCACAATAATTAGAATAATAATTCTGGTCATGAATAACTCGGAAAGAGAAAGTCAAGTGCTGCATGTTCTCACTTACAGGACGCTGCTAAATAATGTGCACACATGGACACAGAAAGTGGAATTATAGACACTGGAGACTTGGAAGGGAGGGAGGTTGTGGGAAAGGGATGAGGAATTACTTAATGGGTACAATTACACTACATTCAGGTGATAGCTACAAAAAGCCCAGACTTCGCCATTACATGATACATCCATGTAATGAACCTGCACTTGTACCCCCTAAATCTATGAAAATTAATAATTACAATTCTGGACAGGGAGGGGCATTAATCTGATAATGAAGATTTCAAATGACTACAGAAAAGGCATAAACATAAAAAACCCCATCCAAATTAAAATTTGGACAATACTGAAAGGTATATATAAGGAAACAAAAATTTATCAGGCGTTCAAGACCAGCCTGGGCAACATGGTGAAACCCTGTCTCTACTAAAAATGAAAACATTAGCTGGGTGTGGTGGCAGGTGCCTAGAATCCCAGCTACTCTGGAGGCTGAGGCAGGAGAATCACTTGAACCTGGGAGGTTGCAGTGAGTCAAGATCATGCCACTGCACTCCAGCCTGGGTGACAGAGTAAGAGTCTCTAAGTATTAGTATCTCTAAGATTAAAAAAGAAAACTTCAGTGGTCATTAGCTATTGCCAAAATATGCATCTTTAAAAAAATAAAGCCTTTAAACAAATTTTGAAAATTTATAGGGGTATTTGGTCTCCAATAATCTCTATTTTTCCCTTCTATGCCTTCCCTCCTTTCCTTTTAATCCAACGTGTATCTAGTTATATCTGATTTAGTGGCAGAGGCTCCATGACGTTCACTTTGGAATGCTTCACGAGAGTCTGAAGGATCTTCAGTAGGATAATATAGGATCCCCTGTGGCTCTCCAAGATGGTGTGGGAGATAGATGCATGATCATGAGCTCTCTGCTACCAAAAGAAATAAATCACAAAGTGCTTTTCCATCATCTTCCAATAAAACTGGTTCTAGTTTCAGTTCTAATGTTTTTGCATTAGATTTTTAAAGAACTGAATGAAACAGGGTCTTATTCTGTTGTCCAGGCTGGAGTGCAGTGACATGATCATAACTCACTGTAACCTTCAACTGGCCTCAAGGGATCCTCCCACCTCAGCCTCCTGACTAGCTGGACAACAGACATCCACAACCACACATGGCTAATTTTTATTTTTATTTTTTTGTTTTGTAGAGACATGGTCTTGGTGTGCTGCCCAGACTAGTCTCAAACTTCTGGCCTCAAGTGATTACCTGCCTAAGCCTCCCAAAGTGCTGGAATTACAGGCATCAGCCACCATGCCTGACCTGCATTAGATTTAATTTGTAAGTTCCTTATTTGTGTTTTTTTCTCAAAGCCTTGTCAGTGGGGAGTGGTCTTAATTAAATCAGTCAGAAAATGCTTACCCTCCCAGGCCAATAGTCCATATCTTCAGCAGTAGCAAGTCAGTACTACTCTTACCTCCCTCAGGAAAAGTAAAGAGGATAAGTTACCCTAACAGGCAAATGCTTGATTATTCTAAAGGATCATCTAATGCATAAAATTAGTCTCTTTGAGTTAATTCCTCTTTTCATTCACAATGCAAGAGAGGTTGTGCTTACTTGTGGCCAAAGGGATTGAGTAAAAGAGCAGGATTTTGGTGAACACACCTGCGTTTTATTTCTCATGGGAAAAAAATCATCTATATATCCTTATCTCAAATTTCTGTTCAGAAAGTTTTGTCATTATCACAAATGTCTCAGCAAGTTATAGTTCTGCTCCTGGATAGTAATCATGCATGTTTAGAGAATCACTGGGGGGAAAAACTGAGCATTGAGTGCCTACGTTCTAATTATTGAATGAGATTCTTTAAGTAACATGTATTGGGTACCTTTGATTACGTAAGTAATGTAGAATCAATGCAGAAATATTTGTAAAACATAAAAAACCCCATCCAAATTAAAAAGACTTTTAATTGCACCAGAGATATCATTCTTATTAACATTTTAGAGTATTTCCTTCCATAAATCTCTAAGCTTCTAAGCCATTTATATGATATGTTTACTTAACAACATATCATGTCTACTTCTCCAATGATTAAGTATTTCTTCTATAAAAATGGTGTTTGAAGATTGCACAGTATTTCATTTACTTCCACAACACACATTATTTAATTAATTACTTAATTTGTTATTGTTTCGTATTTCTTTTCTAGTATTTTCCCTAATAGAACTACCACTGTGGTGATCATTGCTATAGATGTAATTTTGAACACATTTCTGATTCAGGAAATCATTAACATATATGCTTGCTGACATAAAATATTTCAATTTCTAAATGAGGGATTTCAGATGATTTTCTTGAGATAGAACACGCAAGAAAGAAACCCAAAAGACAAAAACTATCAACAAGATTATCAAAATTTTCATTCTAGCCATAATTTATGTCAATGGGTTTAAATTTATATATTCTTACAATTCATTGAGGCTACAGTTAACATTTTTAAAGATCCTTTAACATCTCAAGCACTTTGTTAGACATTTTCACAAGTGTTATTTCTCATTTAGTTCTCATAATTCATATATAGATACTATTATCCCCACTTTGCAAATGATGGGAGTACAGTCCATTTAATATCTAAACTCATTTGTTCTGTGGCAATTAGGACTGAAAACTCCTCTGACTAGTATGTGACTGACATGAGCTTTCTCGATGACAATAAATGTAATTAGTGCCTCTGTCACAGGACTGCTTCTACTTTCATTGTTTAGTCCTGACCCACACACTAAACGATAGGTTTATGTAAAACCACGCTATTAATGATACAATAGTGAGAGCCATCTTGTTAAAAAAGAAGTCAGATCATGTCACTCCTCTAAACAAATTCTTTCAATGGTTTGCTGTCTTATACCAAGTAAGAGCTGAAGTTTTTGCAAGCAAAGCCCAACACAATCTGGACTCCCATTTCCTCATCTTTCTGACCTCATTCCCATCTCACTGAGTCAGCTGTATCCATACCAAACTACTGACTATTCTTCAAACATGTCATACCCATTCCCTCCTTTGAACATGCTGTTCCTCCTCTTGGCACGATCTTCTATGTAGCTGTAGATATTTAGGAGCTATCTCTACTCAACTCCTTCAAATCTTTACTAAAGATACTTCCATTCTCAATAATCTGATCGCATGATTTTCCATTGCTACACTTTTTGTATCTCAATATATCCTATTCCTCTTTCCTTTGAAATTTTCTCGTGGTACCTCCACAGAACTATCCATGGGTATTCCTGGATCCATGTTCAAGCTCTGATATCATCTCTTCCTAGTTGCTGATTCTGATGGGGATTGCAGGTACATGAATGTAAGTGCCATGAAGATGAAGGTAACTGTTTTATTCCCTGCTGAATCCCTATCTCATAGAAATGCACTTGGCCTATAGTAGGCACACAATTAATACTTGTTGAATGAATAAATGAATGAATGAGGCTGGGTGTGGTGGCTCAAGTCTGTAATCTCAGAACTTTGGGAAATCAAGGAGGGCAGATCACTTGAGGTCAGGAGTTCGAGATCAGCCTGGCCAACCTGGTGAAATCCCATCGCTACTAAAAATAAAAAAATTAGCTGATGCCTGTAATCCCAGCTACTGGGGAGGCTGAGGCAGGAGAATCACTTGAAACCTGGGAGGCAGAGGTTGCATGAACCAAGATTGCACCACTGCACTCCAGCCTGAGTGGCAAAGTAAGGCTCTGTCTCAAAAGAAAAAAAAATATAAGTGAATGAATGAAATAAGAACAAAAGAACTACTAAAATTTTGCTAATTATATAGAAATTTATTCCTAAAACTTCCACACTCTGTACATTCCTTTCTCTGTTCCTTTTGTCCTCCGCTTCTGGTTGCCAGTTTTACTGTCTCACACTTTCCCTTACCTCCATCTAGTTGTTAAAGAAAAATAGCCGGCTTGCTTAAAGTTACCCAAGATTACCAACACATGTGACATCAGGGCTGCATTCAGGACCACAAAGCCAGTGGCAGAGTCAGTGATAGAAGCCAAATTCCAATATTTGATAAGCTGAACCACAGTATCACTTGCAACTTGATAGTCATACATGATATTACAAAGATCAAACACATCAATGATCTTCCTAGTGATATGGACAGGAGGCAAAAAAGCAGAGCTCCTGGCAAGGGCTCCACCCTCAAGTCTGGACCTGCCCTACGTAAGAACAGACATTCCTATTTTTGCACCCAAATGTTGCCTTTTGGCCCACTGCAACCCCCTAACATGTGCCCATATAAACCCCAATACGCAGGCTCCACAAGCAGAAGAGTGGCAGAGCAACAGAACAGTGCAGCAGAGAAGGAGGGAAGAGAGGAAGTGTCTGAAGGTCAAGAGGAGTTTGGCTGTAGATAGAGAGGAAATCAGCTATGGGATGGCTGAACTACAGGGGAAGATCATCTTCCCACTCCACCCCCTCTCCAGTTCCCCATCCTGCTGAGAGCCACCTCCATCACTCAACAAAATCCCCGCATTCACCAGCCTTCAACTCTGTGTGACCTGATTCTTTGTGGACACTGAACAAGAATTCAGAATGCACTGGGTATGGGAACCCCAAACGGCTGTCACACTGACTCTTCACTGAGATGTTTAACACTTAAGTCATCCCCAGACAGCAGGGCTAAAAGAGCATTGTAACACCCTTAGACACCGCTGCAGGGCCAGGGCCCAAAAGCCCTCACCCTGCCTCTTGCTCCTATGTACCTGCATGTTCCCCTTCCCATAAGGGCTTTGAGCACTGAGGCCAAGTAAACGAGACACCCCTGTTGCAAGTCCTGTGAAGGGGGTCAGGGAACTCTCCTGTTTCACTAGGACATTTTGAATTGCAAAGAAAAACACATTTTAAAGTACCTTGAAGGGCCCTCTAACCTCTTTTTTTTTTTCCTTTGCTTTATAATTATAAAGTGGAAAGATAGACAAAGATTATTTTACAGTAGTGTTCCATATTATAAATAAAAATAAAAGAAAAATGAGCTGGTGGAAGCGTCCATCTTTGCTTTGACTCTAGCTGATTGTAGTTCCCTCATGCAGACCACAACCACGAGAAATTAACACTCAACGAGTTAATCAGTATGCAGCAAATGAATTCCCTTTCACATCTGAGAGTTTGCATACAAGAAATAAGCCTCTGAAAATATTATGTAAATATTTCTCATCAAACAAGCAGAACTTTCAGCAAGACTAAAGCCATCAGCCTCACCACGGTGAAATCCACATTGATGTCTTGAGGTCCCTTCAACTGATGCCACAGGGTTGTGTTGTAACTTCCTGGATGATAAGTATGCCAGTGGTCCATATATGCAGTTGAGGTTGATGTATTTGACAAATCTGGACATCATTATTTTCTATGGTCTATTTAAAGTAGGAGAAATGCGGATTTTCTCTTTACTTTTCGTAACTTGGTAAGTTAGTTATTTGTAAGACTCAGATTTTAGGAGTTAACAGAGATACTTAAAAGCACTCTAACTCTTACCACAACATGATTTGAAAATGCAATAAATCATTTCAAGTGAAAGTAAGTTTCTCATCACCGGAGAGATTCAAGATTGTAAAATCACCTCTTAGGAAGAAAGTTTAGCCATCCAGCGGAGGTTGGAATAAATGATTGCCAAATTCTTTTGACTCAGAGTCCGTGGAATTGTTTAGGAAAGGTAACTGCTTTAAATGGTTTAATCTTTCTCATAAGGGAGAGGAAATTTTGTACTATCTAGAACCATAACTGCAGAGTCCAGGACCTATTGTGAGACGGTTGCAATTCAGGCTGGATTCTGGTTGAATATGCTGCACTGACCTCACACTTCCATTCCATTTCCAACTGAAATGTCACTAAAGTAACAATAAAACACCAATATGAGTAGAAATCCACAAGGACAAAGTTAAAGAAAAGAAGCTAACCAATGCATAAGAATTATAACAATATTTTGGAAGATAAAATAAAAGGTAGATGAGCAGCAGCTGACTGATTAAAGTGGAGACCGCCTGAACTTGGGTGCCAGTTGACTGGTATAAGGACAAGGTACAAATAAGTTGGTTTGAAATATGACTAAGAAAGGCTCAGATTTCAAGGAAAGCAGTTTCCCCAGAGGTTATAGAATAAGTTACAGTGAGAAATAAGAGTTGGAAGTCTGCATAAGGTGTCATTAGACTACCTGGTCCCTCTCTGTTGCTGCATAGCCAGGTGACTTAAAGTATCACCTTTCCCACACGAGACTGGAGATTTGACCCCTGAAGGAATCTAATCAATGAAGCATCATACTTCAAACAACACGTACCACAAGTGCAAAGGACTCAGGGTGGGGAGGTGATGGAATGCAAATGGGATTGAGTGAGACTCTACATGCTGGGCGGGGG